>NC_059270.1:4793715-4808715 GCF_017591435.1 Portunus trituberculatus
AGAAAGGGTCTATTGAGATCAGAAGAGTAATGGCCAGAGTCTTCACTATTTTAATCCACACATAAGTTTCTAAGGCTGTATAAAATCACACACACAATAAAAGAATAAATATGAAAACACGTCATGGTACTGAAGGGGTCAACATCAGTCTACGAGAAACATAAAGCTAGAACAGAACAAATGGAATTGAGTGCACAGAGGAGAACTGAGCTGGTAAGAGCAAATATACGTCAAGATGATTACAACTATCCGTAAACAGAAGAGGAGCGGAAGGGATAAGAATGTGGTGAAACCTGCCCAGAGACAAGAAATGAGAGATAAGACTAAACCATTAAGGGTGAGAACAACGAGACAAAAATGGACGAAGTAGAATAAAAAGAAACAGAATCCATCACTGGGAAAGAAGAAGCTGGCCGAGTAGTCTTGTTAATAAGGAGTGAGAGGAGGGAGGTGTGTGTATAATAGAGCTTACTCGTATAGGTGGCGCGCGACGGGTAAAGGAACTGGTTGATGTGTAAAATAAGGACGCAGCTTGTTTTGTTAAAGCTAAGAGGGTATAGAAATAATTGTATAACTTCATTACCACTACCATTACCACTACTACTACCACTACCATTACCAGTACCACCACCACCACCACCACTACTACCACCACTACCACTACTCCCACTACCACTGTCATCAACACCATCAGCTAAGAGAGAGAGAGAGAGAGAGAGAGAGAGAGAGAGAGAGAGAGAGAGAGAGAGAGAGAGAGAGAGAGAGAGAGAGAGAGAGAGAGTGAGTTTTCCATCACATTTATTTTCAAATTTCCTTAGCGTCATTCCTTTCCATTTTTTTTTTCTTTTAATTTCTATTCCGTTTTGGTTCTTCTCTTCCTCCTCCTCCTCCTCCTCCTCCTCCTCCTCCTCCTCCTCCTCCTCCTCCTCCTCCTCCTCCTCCTCCTCCTCCTCCTTCTTTTGATCTCCTCTCTCTCTCCAAAATCTCTTCTCTCTCTCCTCCATCTTTTGTTCTCTCTCAACTTATTCTCTCTCTCTCTCTCTCTCTCTCTCTCTCTCTCTCTCTCTCTCTCTCTCTCTCTCTCTCTCTCTCTCTCTCTCTCTCTCTCTCTGTTCAAAAGCATTCTTAGTTATTTTCATTTATTTTTTCATCTTTTGCTAATTATTTATTCATACTTTTTTTCAGCAGGGATTAATTGGACTTATTTTTATTTTTGTTTTTAATGAAGAGACTCTATTCATATTTTCCTTTAGTCTTTAGTGTGTGTGAGACAAACGTGTGTATTTTTCTTCATATCCTCTACGACCTTACTCTTCATTGGATGTCTATATTTTTCCCTTTTCTCTACACAATTTTCGACTCTATGTGGGAACTAACACTTCAGTGGCATTTATTTATAGGTATTTTTGTTCTCTTTTTTGCCGTTTTCTCTTATACATGAAGAAAGTAAAATATTAACTAGTTATTTATTTCCTCTTTCCCCATATGATTTGTCTTTATGTTCTCCACTTTTCTGTGTTTTCCTTTTCTTTATATGATTTATCTTTATATTGACTTTCTATATGATTTTTCTCTCATGTCGATTGCCTGTTTAAGTTTCTCTGCTCCTCTGCATGATGTCCCTCTGTATATTCCGTGTCTGTGTATATCTATCCTACATAATTTCACTTTACCTTCACTCTTGTCCTTATTTTCTCTTTCTTCACACGACTCCACTATTTTGAATTCCTGTTACAGCTGCGCACTTTGCTTTCCGCTGAGTCGACGCTCCTGTTAAGCCCATCACCTGTACGTACCCACTGGTTTACCCGTGTGTCCCAATAGGTATCGATCTTGCACTCAGTTTCTTCATGGTGAGTGGCCGGGACGACGCACACGTTCAATCATCACTGTTGTTTCTAATTTTGCTCGTAGTACAGGTGCCAAATATAGCTGTGGATGATTGAAGTAACTGAAATATGGTGGTGATTCTTTTCTTGTCTTTTTTTTATACCTTGTGGGGTTTTAACGGGAATTTATGGGCTAAAGGGGATACTTTTTGGGGTACCTCCTATCTCAAAGCCCACCCGCTAGGAAACCGTTGCCCCGAGTGAGGAACCCCAATCTACACTCGGACCGTGGACAGGATTCGAACCCGTGCGCTTGGAGACCCCTCGGACCCCAAAGCGCGCATGGTTCCACTGTATCAGGTGTTACAGGTGATATGTAGCTTCCATGAACGTGTTATGTAGCGTGGTATTATTAGTGTTTTTTTTTTCAAGTTACTATAATTCACATTTATAATTTTCATTGGCTTACCGATATGCAGTCTTTCATCCACGTCCTTTTGTCAAATCCAGAACATCTTTGATTTATTATTTTTTTTTTTTGCGCGCCTTCTCTGTAGCTTCCATTCATTATTTGTTATGTATGGTAGTGCTTCCAACATGACTTTTAATTTTCATCTTTACTGGTGTTTTTCCCTTTGAATATGAAGACTAATTTATTGAATATTGATCCTTACAAGTATGATATATGATTTCTATTCAGGCCTTTGTCCAATCCAGGTCTTGTACTGTATATTAATGCTTCAGGTGCAGAGAGAGAGACAGAGAGAGAGAGAGAGAGAGAGAGAGAGAGAGAGAGAGAGAGAGAGAGAGAGAGAGAGAGAGAGAGAAAGAGAGAAAGATTTTTTACTTAAAAGACAAGCAAAGATACTTAATCTTAACCTTGACACTGCTTGACAAATATGCTTTAATGTTCACACAGCTTTTGTTACATTTTTCATCCAATATTTTCGATAGTCTCTTAATCATGTGACCTAAGAAAATAAAAGAAAAAAATACTCCACTGTTCTCTTTGTTCTGTAAAAATAGCTGATATAATGTTCTCAATATAAACAGAAGAAAAATTGTAGCATAAGAAGGTTTAACAAGCCACAAGCGTTATTCATTACATAAACTTAACATCCACATTATTATTTTCACATTATTTCCTACTTGAATCTCAGTTTTATGCAGACTCCTCTTGCTTGGGTATACTTCCTTATACTGATTTCATCCTTGTGGCTTTTCTAAACTCAAAATCCCGGTAAATATTAAACTTTACTTTCTTTTTTCTGCTCACCTGCTATGGATCTGTTCTCTCACACATTTAAATACATAAATTAACGTGTTTATTTTGTTTTCTCCCTCACCAGCACATTGAGCGATTTGTAGATATTTCTGTTGTTCTTTAATGGGACTTGAAATAGGTATTCTAAAGCT
This sequence comes from Portunus trituberculatus, assembly GCF_017591435.1. Taxonomy (NCBI): domain Eukaryota; kingdom Metazoa; phylum Arthropoda; class Malacostraca; order Decapoda; family Portunidae; genus Portunus; species Portunus trituberculatus. The sequence goes on from NC_059270.1 coordinate 4,796,961, forward strand.
GTACGTTACGAGGAAAAGATCTCTTATGATTATAATTCAGGACAACTCTAGTAGGTGTCGCTAACTTTCCCTACTCAGCTATTCGAGGCCATCGCTGCGACCCATTTTCATCACTACTGTCCATTTGTGTTTATTTTTTTATTTATTTTTCTTCGTCATCCCATTTTGCCTTTTAATGGGGAAGGCGAGGTTGCTGCTGCTGCTGCTGCTGCTGGTGCGCTCGAGCGCGCACACACACACACACACACACACACACACACACACACACACACACACACACACACACACACACACACACACACACACACACACACACACACACACACACACACACACACACACACACACACACATTTAGATTGGGTATTCATTCATGTGAATCACGACACAGTTTTGCTGGTCGCTATGATAACACCTCTTTCTGCTCCTCTTGATCCTTCTTGTTTTCACTTCAACCTCCCTATTACTCCCTATTACTTTTCTCTTCCTCCAACACCCATCTTCTCATACCTTTATCACATTGCCGTATGATGAACGAATGAAAAGAAAAAAATCTATTTAACTTAACTAAGTGCAGAATAAGCCGTGACTTTATTGAAATTTTCGAAGAAATTAAAGATATAGTGATCCTGACGCTAATAGAGATCTTATCATTGATAATTCTAACATGACAAGTACAAAGAAACTGAAAATTATAACCAAACATTTGAGTTACCTCGAGGCCAAGATTGATTTCTTTAACCCCATAGTAAATATCTGGAATAAACTTTCTTCAGAAATCATAAACAGAAAATAATATAAAATGCTTAAAAGATAGTCCCTTACAATCTCTCTTCTTGTTCAGTTGTTTACATATAAAACAATAATCCCTGTATTTGCTAAAATGACATTCTACAGTCACCAATTTATAACTGATTTATTTTAATTCTCATTTAGTGAAATAGACACGTACGGTGCGGTACAAACCTTCTCTATTGTCTCGTCTCTGTTCCCTGCAGCTAGCTAAACTAATTACTAAATAGTCTTGCAAGGGAAAAAATGTCACCGTTTGGCTTTCACTTGTATTCATGTCTATTTTTCCTCGTCCTCCTCCTCAAACCTCAGGGTCTGTTGTTATTTGGATTCTTATTTGTATTTCTATGTCATACTTTTCCTCCTCCTCCTCCTCCTCCTCTTTCTCCTCTTTCTCCTTTACCTCCTTCTTCCTCCCTCCTCCTCCTCGTCTTGGCAGCGTTCTATCAATATCACTCCACTCACTTTAAGCTGAAAATTAGATTGCTCTTCTCCTTCTTTCTTTCCCTGATGTTTTTTACCATGTTGCTGTTGTTGTTGTTGTTGTCTTTCTTCTTCTTCCTCCTCTTTGGTCTTGTTTTGCTCAGTGTGCCTGCCTCCTCTTCCTTATCTTTGATCATGGCCTTTTGTTGTTTGTCGAGTTCATGTTGTTGTTGTTGTTGTTGTTGTTGTTGTTTTCTTTACTAGTCATGGTGCTTTTTTGCTGTTATTATTTTACTTATTTTTTTTGTATATTTTCCTTTAACATCTCTCATTTTTCTTTGTTTTCGTTCCATTTTCTTTTCCTCCATTCCTCACTCCTCTCTCACTAACTCTTTCCTCCTTCCTTCCTTCCATCCTTCCTTCCTTCCTTCCTTCCTTTCTTCCTTCCTTCCTTCTTTCCTGTGTAGCTTTCTCTGTCGGTTTTCTTTCTTCATCTTTCTTACTGTTGGTGTTTTCCTTCGCCCCTATCTCCGTGTGCACAGTTCTGCTTTTCCTTCTCTCCTCGTCTTCCCTTTCCTCGTGTTTCAACACAGCCAAGACTCTCAATATCTCGGCTTTCTCTTACATGTTCCTTCGTAACGTAATTAAGTTAATAAGCAACGTTTTTCATTGAATCAGGGAAAGCTTCGGAGAAAAAGGAGGAGGAGGAGGAGGAGGAGGAGGAGGAGGAGGAGGAGGAGGAGGAGGAGGAGGAGGAGGAGGAAGGGAGGTGTGACAGATTGATTAGTTAATGTACACATATTACCGCGAAATATTTACAAAGAAGAGATTGAAAAATAAGAAGAGGCGGGGAACTTGGTAGTGGTGGTGGTGGTGGTGGTGGTGGTGGTGGTGGTGGTGTGAGCGCAGGTGTGGACAGAAGGAAAGCCAAGAAAAACGCAGGAACACAAACAGATCAAAGAGAAAAAAGCAATGAGAGAGAAGCCAATCCCTACCACCACTATCACCACCACCACAACCACTAAAACCACCACCACCACCACCACCACCAATAACACGTATAATAAAAGACGACAAAATGCGATATAGAAGGAGTAATGAACTGGCTGGCTTGCTCATTTTTCCCTTCCTTTTTTACCCCTTTACTGGTCAATTGACGCTGCAAAACATAACATCCGGCTGATTTTTGCCACTTCCACAGCCGATGCGTTGCCTCAGGTGGTGAATCCTGCCTGGAGTGGTGCAATTAGCTGAGTGTGGTTTCAGAGAGCTTATTTTTTGTTATTCCTCACTTTTTTTCTGGTTATAATTCCATACATGTTTTCCTCTTTTGGGTCGTGATGGTATCTGAAGTGTGTGCGTGTGTGTGTGTGTGTGTGTGTGTGTGTGTGTGTGTGTGTGTGTGTGTGTGTGTGTGTGTGTGTGTGTGTGTGTGTGAATACCCTCATTGGTACATTTAGATATTAGAAATGGGGACGTAAGCTCAGTTCAGATCACGAATGTTCATGTACACACACACACACACACACACACACACACACACACACACACACACACACACACACACACACACACACACACACACACACTTTAAACCACTCAACAAATGGCTAGCTTCAAAGCGGTATGTGGTGGGATTCAAATCTACGCATGGACGTCTGCCCGATCCCACGCTCACCACATTATTCATTACATCATCGCCTCCCTATTAGAAAAGGTCTATAGAGGTTAAAATATTATTAGCTACAGTCTACACTATTTTAATGCCCATATACGTTTCTGAAGTTGTATAAAATTACCAAATAGTAAGCAGAATAAATATGATGACGCGAGATCGTACTGAAGGATTTAACCGCTGCCAAGGAAAATTGCTGAACGACGTGAGCGAGGCTTGAACCTGCGTGTGTCGAGTGGCGGGCGAGGACGCTGTGCAGTGATCTCCTTAAGGTTCCAAAAGCTTTTTTTCGTTTCTTTCTAATTAGCACCAGTGTGTGCAACTCTTATTTCTTCTCATTAAGATTGTGTAAACTTTTCCTTTCCTTGAGACTCTTTACTCTTTGTTTCCTCTTTGGGTTTACCTGTTTCTCATCTTCTACACTGGTTTGATATTATGTTTCTGTTTTTCCAAAGATTATTATTATTATTATTATTATTATTATTATTATTATTATTATTATTATTTGCTTTAAAGATTCTATATATTTTTTTCCTCTTATAAGATTGTTTCTTTTCTTTTCGATTATTCGTTTCGAGATTCTTTATTTCTTTTCTAGAGTTAATAAGATTAGTCTGTAATATTTCTTTTCTCCCAATACTATTACGTAAGTATCCATTACGCTTTCCTTCTCTCGGTAATCAGTTCGACATTCTGCAGGGCCTCTCGTCTCTGGTAAATACAATGCATCCTTTCGCCTCTCTCGTGAGCGGCATTGGCGGTGTTTACTTGACCATTAAAAGATTACTTAGCGAGATTCAGTAGTTTTCTTTGCTCTCTCCATGTAAAGACGGCCACGTTCCCTGCTACTCCCGCTGTTTCAATAAATACCTCCTTAGCCTGGCGCTGTCTTGTCGATCGCGTCGAGTCGGAGATGACAAGAAGACGCCTCATTCCCTTGGGCCATCACCGTGCACAGAAATAAACAACAATATGAAAAAATCTGGTGAGTCTCGAACACAGAAGAAGCCGCCGCCGCCGCCGCCACCCTTTGATGTCCCGACCCGTCCTCGCCTGGCTTATAATGGGAAGCTGTTTGGATTCCGGGATCTGTTATGCGACGCTGCAAAAGAACCTCGTCCCAGATGCTGCCTGTGTGCCGTGTATGATTATTTATCCGCAGAGGAGGCGATGGTGGGGAGGGAAACAGGCCTTTCTTGCTGTATTCAGGGATCACTGAGTCCAATCTCTTTTACGATATTAGTCTAAAATGTCGACTCGACCCTTCTGCTGCTTTGGTTGTCTTTTGGTAACACTATAGTTTTCATTGGCATCCAGGAAAGAGTAGAGAATATTAGCAGATGAACTTCATGCTTAATGACATACTTTGACACGAAGGTAAGTGTCTGTAAAATTGTAAGGTATTGGGGTAATAAAATATCTGGTAGCGAAAGGGCTAATATAGAGATCGTGTGTTATGTTCCTGGGGTCTGTAGGTCGTCCTTACTCTATTTTCTTTTAAGAGGTAAAAGTGGCGGGTGGTGTTGCTTACTGCATTCTTTGGAGGGTTCGTATTCTTCTCATTCCTTCTCAAAACTTTGTCGTCACACCTTTTATTGATCTTTTTACTTTCAGTAGTCTGGAAGATTCCACTAAAATCAGTCGTGTATCTTTCGCTTGCCTAGTGCACTCTTTAATATGAAGTTAATGTGTCACTTAATAGCCCAAGATAAACCTCTCCAGTATTAGTAGTTCCAGTGGTCCTTTTTTAATAATCTTGACTTTAAGTAGCAATCATTATCACTCTGTTTTATATTGTGTATTTGTTATAATATCAAATTTTACAGCACATGACGCTAATCAGTGTGTCAGTGTTCAATAATTATTAACTAACCATTCAGCGGTAGGCTAAACTGTCACAGTTGTAATACTTAATTTTCTGAACCACAACGCTATTTCTTTGACATTAAAGTAACAATTATCCACTGCGCTAAACATTCCCAACTTACTTATTTAATTCAACTCCATTAGTCCCATGACGCATTTCCATGTTTATTCTCCTTACTATTTCGTGATTTTTATACAGCTTCAGAATCTTATGTGTGGGTTGAAATAGTGAAGACTCTGGCCATTAAGCTTCTGACCTCCATAGACCCTTGCTAGTGTAAATAAAATCACCCAATCATACCCAAAACTCATGGTAAAAAATGGGCTCCTGTATTGAAGGGGATAAGTTTAGTTTTTATCTACTCACATTTATTTCTCTGTGGACTGGGCAATCTTCATTAAGACGCCTTGCGGTAGAGAGAGAGAGAGAGAGAGAGAGAGAGAGAGAGAGAGAGAGAGAGAGAGAGAGAGAGAGAGAGAGAGAGAGAGATGAAAAAAATGTCCAAGTATTCAAACAAGATTTTTTTACATCCACTGATTGTATGACACTATCTAATCTTCGCCTTTCGTCGAGACAAAAATATGTTACCTCGGCGCCACACATTCTCGTTTGTAATTCCGTTCTTCCTTCCTTCTTTTAAATACTTACACCAAAGAAAAAAGCTAAGGTTCGTTTGGTTATCTTTAAGTTAAATCTTGGCTCATTGTCACGTAAAGCCGCTTAACTGAAACTTAAGAGGAGAGTGGAGGAGGAACAGGAGGAAGAGGAAGAAGAGGAAGAGAAGGAAGGAAGGAAGAAAGGAAGAGGATGATAGGAGAAAAGTTGAAAAGTATAAAGGAAATTAAAAGAACAGAAAGGAGAAAACAATTGAAGGAAAGGAAAGAAGAGGAACGGAAAAGAAAACTGAAAAGAAGGAGGAGTAAAAGAAATTGAAGGAAGGAAGAAGGAAAATAGTAAAGGAAAAAAAGATGTTTATAATTAACAAAGAAAAAAACATATATGAAAGAATGCGATGATAGGAAGAATAGAAACGATGATGATGATGAGGAGGAAGAGGAGAAAGTGGAGAAGAGAGCAGAAAATGGGAAAGAGAGAAAATTAGAAAAGATAAAGGAGGTGAGAAAAGTGGAGGAAGATCAGGAACGAGAAAATGTTTGGAAGGATAAGAAAATCGTAGAGCAAAAAAAATGAAAAAGAAAAAATAGGAGAAAAAAGACTTGTTGGAAGACATAAATGAGAGAGAGAGAGAGAGAGAGAGAGAGAGAGAGAGAGAGAGAGAGAGAGAGAGAGAGAGAGAGAGAGAGACCATCAGCAAACTTACCGTAAGTTAATGAATACCTCGGAAAGGTTAACCACCTCTCTATTGCTAAATTGGCCAGTTAACATGGTTGAGGAGGAGGAGGAAGAGAATAAGGAAGAGGAGGAGGAGGAGGAGGAGGAGGAGGAGGAGGAGGAGAGGGGGCAAGGAAGGGAAGGGAAGGGAAGGAAAGGGAAAGGAGGATTATAGTAGTTATCGAAATTACCTGGTGAGAATCTCAACGCTTGTCTCCCTTGCCTACCTGTCTTGCTTCTTCCCGCCCTTCTCCCTTCGCCCCTCATCCTTCACCCTGAACTCTCCCCGCCCATCACCTTTCATCCCTCACTTCCCGCCCTCCACGCCCTTCACGCCCTTTCCTTCCTTCCTATTCTCCCTGCCCTCACCTTTCCATTCCCTCAATACTTAAAAACTACTTCCAGGTCTCTCCCTTACTCTTATTCTTTACTCTTTGTCTCATCAGCAGCTGCTATGTGTATTTAAATGGCGTGTTTTAGTCTTCATAGTCATATTTTCTTGTGTTTTTCATCTCCACTTCATCTCTTTTCAATTAACACATGGGCTTTCTCTCGTTTCCTCCTGCTAGCCATTCTTTTCCACAAGTCACTATTACTTACACTTTCTCCCTTAATCTCTTATACTTTTCTATACATTTTCTCATCTTCTCACACCTTCTCCCGGCCTCATCCATCTCATTCCATTTCTATACCCTTCCCACTTTACACTAGGTATTTCTCCTTGCCGTGGCTCCCTTTTACCTTTCATTTTCTTTCACATCTTCTGACGTAGTATTCACTTCTTTCCTACTCCTTCTTTGTCCATACCTTCCATGCATCGACTCTCTTCCATGTCGTCTCAATAATTTGTCTTCGCTGACAACCTTAGAATCTCATCTGTCTACAGTTGTTTTTTTTTCGTTCCTTTACTTGATCAGGTAAAAAAAAATACCCTTTCTTTAATGCCTCCTGTTCTCCTCCATTTTCCTCCTTCTGTTCCTGGCCAGTAGCCGTCTCCTGTCAGGGGTGTGTGGTCCCTCATTACGAGTAAGTAGTAAGCCGTACACGTGAATGTTTTTTCAAGAGACAGGTTGGGGTGGTGAGGTGGACCAGTGTGAACCGAACCTGTGATTAAGGAGGCGCGGTACCCTCTCTTGGGGTGCTGAGAGAGAGAGAGAGAGAGAGAGAGAGAGAGAGAGAGAGAGAGAGAGAGAGAGAGAGATAATAGAATAGAATAGAATAGAGGAAAAAGAAGAGAAAAGAAGAATAGAAAAAGAGAAGAGAAGAGAAGAGAGAAAACACACATTTAATCCCAAGGCCTCAAGTTAATGAAGGAGGAAACTGGTGGATATCAAGGTGGGAGAAGAATCAAGAGCAATATGGAGTAGAAGAACATAATTTCAGTGTAAAAGTCGTCAAAACACTGAGCTTTATGAAGTTTATACGGAACATCATTGTGCTGAGAACTTTTGCAATCTTGAAGGGAATTTGAGATCAATTTTTACGGCACACTATCTCCAGTTATGCGTTCAAATAGTCTTCTTTAAGATAGTTGAAGATTTTTTCCTTCTTTTAATACCAGAGTCAGGGCTTGAGCATGTAATTAACAATAACATCATGAAGAAGAGGAAGAGGTGTCATATACCTAGTAATTATCAGGCGTTAGTTTTAATAGAATTCAATTGCATGCCCCGCAGATTGCACCAAATGCTCCCTTTTCAGTATTCTCACCCGGACTGTCGGGAGGGTGAACTCTATCAAGGAAAGGTGTAATTATGCTACAGACTAAGAGGTTCCTCGTACAAGTAGTCGATTTCAAGAGAAAACTTCATTCTACACACCATTGCTGTGAAGTATAAAGGGGCGAAGGTCAGAGAACACCACCATGCGGAACAACAGGTTGAGTTATTTACCATTACATGACTGAAGAAAATAAGCTGGCTAAGTAATCGATTCCACCACTGAGGTTCTCGTTTTAAGATACATTGTTGCTTCAGATTTTCGATTTTCTTCTGTATTTCTATATCACCATTTGGAAGAACAGGTTTTGTATCTTACCAATGCATGAGTCACGAAACTGCACTATCTGTGTACTCGATTTCAGCATTGAGGACTTTGTGAGGTTCCAGATATTTTCTCCCTATTCCTTATTCCTGTTTCAATTATTTGTTTTACCTTTGGCATAGACGATTTCATGAACTTGGTCCTTTTCTACTTTCTGTATTGTATTTCTCCACGTAGTTCAGTTATTTCATTATTCTATCTTTTGTCACTAGAGTCCGCCTTCTGGAAATTGCAAGTTTTATTTTTCCATATCAGTTCAATTTCATTAATATATTGATAACATTGAACGTGGAGTGTTTGTTCTTTTCTTATTTATCATCTCTCCATAACAGTGATATCACAATTTTCATTCTTCCTTTTGATACTGAAGTTATCGTTCTAGTGAAGTTCCAGGTATTCTATTTTCATGCCTGTTCATCACTCGTTGAGCTCTCCGTTCCAGGACTTCCATAAGCTTCCAGGTATTCTTTTTCATATCCTTACTCTTTCACTTCCTTTTGATACTGAAGTTATCGTTCCAGTGAAGTTCCAGGTATTTTATTTTCATGCCTGTTTATCACTCGCTGAGCTCTTCGTTCCAGGACTTCCTTAAGCTTCCAGGTATTCTTTTTTATATCCTTGCTCTTTCACTTTATCATTTCCCCTCTAGCATTGATTTCTTGATTCCTGGACTCGCGACTTCCCAGATATCCGATCCATAAACCTTGACGCCTGGCCAGCAACCTCCAAGGTCCGCAGGTCATCAAGAGTAAAAACGGAAAGGGCATCTGTCAGGGGAAATTTGCCGTGGTTGTCATTCACACATCATGTCACCCGGACAATGCCCCTGTAAAATTCTTGTACGCTGCTTATATATTATTACTTTAAGACGTCATGTTTTTTTTAAGTAATGTTGTGTACAGACTTAATATATGAACCTTTGGGCCTCCTCCTCCTCCTCCTCCTCCTCCTCCTCCTCCTCCTCCTCCTCCTCCTCCTCCTCCTCCTCCTCTTGCTCTACCTTCGCCTCCTCCTCCTCCTCTTACCGAGCATCTTCACCATGTCTTTCGTCTAAGCACGCATGGTGTCTGAAGTGTGCCATCCTGCGGTGTTTCGTGATAATGGTGGTACTGTGTGTGTGTGTGTGTGTGTGTGTGTGTGTGTGTGTGTGTGTGTGTGTGTGTGTGTGTGTGTGTAAATAGCGGGAATAGGCGTGTCTGCGGTCAGCGAAGGGAGGAGGCGGTGGTGGTGGTGGTGGTGGTGTGGGCCCAAGGGTTATAGGTTATGTAAGCCTCTGCAGTTTTTTGTGCACAGCCTTCCTTACATAAGCCACAACCTTCAGGCAGCACACGTAATTCGCCGTCAGAGAATAGATGGATAATTAGACCTAGGGACCGGCAACCTGTGGATGGTGAAGCACAGGGAGGGGAGAGAGAAAATTTGGTGGGGAGATGAGATAAGAGATTTTGCTGAGATGGCTTCGAACAAACTGCCAGCCGACACAGATGACTGGAGAAGATTGGGAGAAGTCTTTGTCTTGCAGTGAACTCGTAGAGGTTGGTAATGGTGACGGTGATGATGATGATGATGATGATTAAAGATGTGGATTTTCCTTGTCAGTGACCTCCAGCCGCTGGATCTTGTATCAGCACATCACCATTTAGTTTGAATCTTTCTGTGTGGCATGACATATTTGCTACCAATAGTGGCGTGAACGGCGCGCTAGAGTGTTGTATTCACTGCATGCAGCGATCGTCTGGCTGGAGGCCCCGCCGAGCCGCGTGCCAGGCGGTGCGTGGCTCGTGGCGGCCCACTCTACCACTCCCAGCACCCAGCCCGCCTCCCGCTGCCAGTGATCCGCGGTCACTTTTCAGCCTCATCGCAGCGAGCCAGCAGGGAGTCTCGTGTATTTTGATTTTATATATTTATTTATATATATTTTCAGCAACATAAACTCACCATTTTAAGTGGGTGGCTCTTGGAACGGGTTTGAAACGTCACGCAACAGACATGTTGAGGAAAGCAGAGCCTGGTTATATTATTATTTATGGCTGGCAAGCAGTGTGTTATGCCTCGACTTGTTGGTCGCTGGACGCTTTTACCTCCGCCTAATGGAGGGCGAGGCGCTTACATGGCCACGACTTGGTGTGCCTGAAGAGGCAGGGGAGAAGAGCGCTGCCTCCCATTTTGACTCTGAACACACACACACACACACACACACACACACACACACACACACACACACACACACACACACACACACACACTAGAACCAACCCTGTGTTGTATTGCTGAGGTGCCAAGCCAATCAATGCAATAGATCCTGCGAATGTGAAAACATCCCCAAAGACACACATGACATCTGCTGGCTCATGCTGCACACCGCACACAGCGCATATATTCACAAATAGGTGATCTTCCATCTCCCTTTCTCTCTCTCTCTCTCTCTCTCTCTCTCTCTCTCTCTCTCTCTCTCTCTCTCTCTCTCTCTCTCTCTCTCTCTCTCTCTCTCTCTCTCTCTCTCTCTCTCTCTCTCTCTCTCTCTCTCTCTCTCTCTCTCTCTCTCTCTCTCTATATATATATATATATATATATATATATATATATATATATATATATATATATATATATATATATATATATATATATATATATATATATATATATATATATATATATATATATATATATATATATATATATATATATATATATATATATATATATATATATATATATATATATATATATATATATATATATATATATATATATATATATATATATATATATATATATATATATATATATATATATATATATATATATATATATATATATATATATATATATATATATATATATATATATATATATATATATATATATATATATATATATATATATATATATATATATATATATATATATATATATATATATATATATATATATATATATATATATATATATATATATATATATAATATACGTATATATAAGTATGATAATTATAATAGGGTAATTTAGTGTCACATATCACTTTCTGGTGGAGTGCTGGTGCGGAGGGCAAATGGTGCGTGTGGTGGTACAGGACCAGTCTGGGCCGTAAATCCTGTGGGGAGGCGGCCTGGCAGAGCCGCCGCGCCGGCCGACAGGGGGCGATCGGGGGCAGATAAATTTTATATTATGCAAAAATGCTGCACTGGGTTTCGATAGCTTAGGGATCTGAAAATGTTTTATGTGACAGTATTTTGGCAAAATAGCCTTGCACACATTTTGTTTAAACTCCGCAACCACCCTCGCTCCTTTTGTCGACAATGGAGTTTATCTGATAGTCCCGCGCTGTGTTACACGTTTGGCTATCCGACGCCGCGTGAAAGACCCGACATATCGTAAAATATCAATTGGCAGTCGTCCTTCCCCTTGTGCTGATAGGTAACAAGTACAGCACCTCTGCGCCCCTGACCCCAGTGACCTGGCCGGCGAGAAGGCCACCTGTTGTGTTGTGGCCGCTCACACCGCGCCTCCAACCGGTACTGAGACCACCACGCGGACCCTCCATCTCCACGGGCTGCATGAAAGCAACTAGAAGCAGACAGCGGCTTTCAGTGCTTGTAGCAGTAGCCCTCACCTTTACATAA
>NC_059270.1:4813715-4826215 GCF_017591435.1 Portunus trituberculatus
TCCTCCTCCTCCTCCTCCTCCTCCTCCTCCTCCTCCTCCTCCTCCTCCTCCTCCTCCTCCTCCTCCTCCTCCTCCAAGTTCTCTCACTAGGTGTTAGATCGCAGAGTTCTCTATAAATAACCTTTTGAATATCAGTAAATCTTGTAAAATTTCCTCATCCATACAATTTCTTTTTGTTCCCCTTCCTGCTCCTCTTCTTCTTTTATTTTATTTCACTTCCATGCGTTATTTTTATTCCCCCTTTTATATTTCTTAACCTTCCTTCTGCCAGTATTAAGTTAGTATACTTTCCAACACGCCATGATCTATTTAGGGCAAGGATCACGTTTGGCCTTTCCACTTCCCTCACACACTCCCCTTCGTTTGCCGCTTCTCTCCTCATCCACACCCTGCCTCCCCATCTCCCCTCTTCCAATCACCCCCTGCCCTCTCCCAAGCACTAACCATTCCTCACCACTTAATAAACCATAAAAAATATTGTTGATCTACCTCCCAAAACACACACACACACACACACACACACACACACACACACACACACACACACACACACACACACACACACACACACACACACCAGCAAAACACGTCAAGTAGAGGAGAAATTGGAGGAGGAGGAGGAGGAGGAGGAGGAGGAGGAGGAGGAAGATGGGAGAGGCGACAAAATTATCCCCATCAGCGAGGATTTCACCGTTAGAAGTGGTAAAGTGGGTGATATTTATGCACAGAGGTGGAGGTGGAAGCGAGAGAGAGAGAGAGAGAGAGAGAGAGAGAGAGAGAGAGAGAGAGAGAGAGAGAGTGTTTGTTCTACCTCATGCAGATTTTGTGAAGAGTGAGGATGGAGATGGTTGTGATGGTGGTGTTTTGCATATAGAGGAACAGAGAAAGAGGAAGGAGAAGTTGAAAAGGAAGGGAATGAAAAGAGAAGATGTGGGTAGGAAGAGGGAATGAATAGTAAAAATGTATTCCTATTCTTCTTCGTCTTCTTCTTCTTCTTCTTTTCTTATTTTTCTTTTCTTCTTTTCTTTTCTTCTTTTTCTTCTACTACTTCTTGTTCTTGTTCTTCTTGTTCTTGTTCTTCTTCTTGTTCTTGTTCTTGTTCTTCTTCTTCTTCTTCTTCTTCTTCTTCTTCTTCTTCTTCTTCTTCTTCTTCTTCTTCTTCTTCTTCTTCTTCTTCTTCTTCTTCTTCTTCTTCTTCTTCTTCTTCTTCTTCTTCTTCTTCTTCTTCTTCTTCTTCTTCTTCTTCTTCTTCTTCTTCTTCTTCTTCTTAATCATGCTCTTCTCCTCTTTCTGTTCCTCCTCCTCCTCCTCCTCCTCCTCCTTTAGACTGTATCCTTTAATATCGGTTAATATTTTAATACTTTATCTCAGTTTTAAGTGTAAGAGAAGAAAGGCAAAGCACCCTCGAGTAATGATAGAGACGTCCGAGCGGCCTGTCAATGTAAAAATCTGCGGAGTGTAGTGAAACGTGGCGCGTAGAGACCCAAGACTTTCACAGCTTCCTTAGTGTCCGTAAGATTCTCGCTAGTGCCCTTGGTGTGTTTCTTCAAGCCAAGTTGTGAGTAATTCCAGGCCGTTGCTTGGATGGATATGCGTGATTTTAGTCAAACAATTACTCAGACTGTCAGTTAGCCCACGAGTGATTCCACCAGTAAGTAAGGCAGTCACGTAACTAGACAGAGAGCCAGTTGGGGAATCCGTCAATGAGTGAGTGAGTGAGTGAGTGAGTGAGTGAGGTAGTTAGTTAGTTAGTTGGACAATTGGTATGTTAGTTATTTGATATATCAGTCAGTCAGTCGGTTAGTTAATCCACCACTCAGTCAGTCAGTCAGTCAGTCAGTCAGTTAGTCAGTCAGGCAGTCAGCCAGCCCGCCAGCCGACCATTGAGAATAAGTAAGAGAAGTGAACTAGGAAAGTTAAATCTTACAATACCTATATTTAATTCCTCTTCTTCCTGCTCCTTCTCTTCTTCTTTCTTCTTCTTCTTCTTCTTCTTCTTCTTCTTCTTCTTCTTCTTTTCTTTTTCTTTTTCTTTTCTTCTTCTTCTTCTTCTTATTATTATTATTATTATTATTATTATTCTTCTTCTTCTTCTTCTTCTTCTTCTTCTTCTTCTTCTTCTTCTTCTTCTTCTTCTTCTTCTTCTCCACCTTCTGTTTTAAACACAGGGGAAACAAGAACAATCGCTCAAATGAATACATCGCGGCCTTTTTAACTTTTTGATTTTTCGTACTAAATAATTTGTGTTTCATCAATTCCTATCACATCTTTTACTTTCTCTTTCTATTATCTTTTTCTACCCTGATGTCCTTATGCCTTTCACTCATACAATCTGCAGTGGTAGGAGACTCACTTAGACATTCTCCTTAAACAGTCATTAGGTTCATTATAACCTCTGTTTTAACTTTCCAATTCTTCCACTTATAAACTTATACTTTCTTATCTCAACATTTTATCCCACTATTTCAACCCTCCTTCTTGATTCACTCACTCACTCAGACAGTCTTCTTAAACAGTCATTAGGTTCATCACAACCCAAGTCTTTCGAAACTCAATTCTTCCACTTATAAACTTGTACTTTCATACTCCACCTACACTTTACCTCATTATTTAAACCCACCCTCCTGATTCACCCTCTTACTTAAATAATATTCTTACACTGTCCTTAGATTTATCACTACCCAAGTCTTACAATCACAGATCTTCCACTAACAAACTTCCCCTAATAAACTCCACCAACACTTTACCTCACTATTTCAACCCACCCTCTTGATTCACCTCTTATTTAAATAATCTTAAACTGTCATTAAATTTATCACTACCCAAACCTTACAATCACAGATCATCCACTAACAAACTTGTACTTTCTTATTCCACCAACATTTAATCTCACTATTTCAACCCACCTTCCTGATTCACTCCTTATCCACATGCACTCACCTGAGCATACCTCAAGACCACACCGCCTCTCCAACCTTCCCATCGCGAGAGTGAGTGACCCCGTGGCTTGGCAGGTTGTCTCTCATGATGGAAAACAAACTAATGATGGCCTTACTTCCTTTCGCCTGCCTCGCCAAAGGTATTTTTAACAGGCCTACTCGTCTTACCGCGCTGGTCCTTCTTACCTGCCCTTTTTTACATTAGTTTTTCTTAGTAGAGTATTTTCAGTAGACATTGCTCACCTCTGGCCCACCTACATCGCCGCTCTACTCATTTAGCATCACCTTTTTCTTTTATTTTTTTTCTCCTTTACCTTTTGCACACCTGAGTATCTTCTCGTCAGGCGTTTGTAGGTGTGTGTGTGTGTGTGTGTGTGTGTGTGTGTGTGTGTGTGTGTGTATGTGTTTGTGTTTAGTTCTCATTTGTCTCATGAGTTTGTTGAATTGCTTAGTTTACTGCAATGTTGTTGTTTTTTTTCATTTCATTATTATCGTTTTATTATACTGTTTTATCATTTTGTTGTGTTATGTATGGATGTATTTGTGTGCATCTATTCAGGCTTATCTTTCAATTTTTTGTCTTTAATTTTGCGCGCACACACACACACACACACACACACACACACACACACACACACACACACACACACACACACACATCACTCAACCTTACTGTCTTTAATCTCTTTATTTCACCCAAATATCCACCAACCCACTCACACACACACACACACACACACACACACACACACACACACACACACACACACACACACACAGCCGCCCATAGCTTTGTTTAGACTCGTGAGTTCATTATACTCCCTCTGTCAACACTCAGGCCAAGCGCGGCTCTGCTGGGCGTAAATTGTATAGTGAAAATGACAGGCTACCCAATGTCAAAGAGAGAAAGAGGGAGAGGGAGAGGGAGAGGGAGGAGTAGGAGGAAGAGAAAGAGCAGATATGTGAGGTGTCCTAGCACGTAGGGTAAGGAGAGAAGTGGAGAAGGAAAGGTGTAGTGAATTGAAAGAAAAGTGAAGGTAAGAGGGGCTAATTATAAGGAGAGGGGACGGAAAAGGCGATGAGTTTGAAGAGGAGGTGGAGTGGAGGAGAGAGGGAGCGGTAAGGGAGGCAGAAAGGCGCAGTGAATGTAGATGGATATAAAAAAACATATGAGAGTAAGGAAAAAATTGGTTGAAAATGAGGGGTAATGAAGGTGAGAGAGAGAGAGAGAGAGAGAGAGAGAGAGAGAGAGAGAGAGAGAGAGAGAGAGAGAGAGAGAGAGAAATAAGGGATAGGAAAGAAAAAAATACAATAATAAAATAGAAAGTAAGGATGTGAAAGAATGCTTTGTTCTTTTCACATAGGCAGTCAAGACAGAAGGGAGTAATGCCACAACTAAGCCAATTAATCATATCCATTCTTTTTCTTTCCTTGCCGTCACTAACATTTTTTCATTCCGTCTCTTTTGCAGTGCTGTGAGTTGCATCTTTGTGTTTCCCATGAGTTTGCCTGGGAGTAGAGGTGTTACTCTTCTACCTGACTGCTTCCTTGGCTACCAGAGGACACTAGGAGACATGTAAGGTAGGAGGCCTTTCAATGAATCACGTCCAAGTACTCCCTGATACCTTGGTCCTTATCGCTTTGTACTCCGCAGCTCGTACAGGACACAGTGGCATTGGACTCTGACAGAAAAGTGATCATGTCAGGAGAAGTTTATAGCCTACTACAACCGTGCGTTACTCGGCCGCTGCGTCCCATAATAGCGTGTAATAATGTCTGAAGCGCCATAACCCTACGGTACTTCTCGTGCCTGCTCGTCTACGGCACATATGACATCTTTTATTGGCCGTGATCCGAGTGGGCGGCGGCACGATGCTCCACGGAACCTACCCAATATGGCTAAGGTATCGCCGGGACCACCTCTCGTAACCACCTGGACAGAGAGGTGCTTTGCCAGGAGCTGTCTCGTCTCTCGGAAATAGTGTCTAATAGTGTTTGCAGTCCGTCAGGAGCCGCGACCCGCCATGCCTGTCTGGTGCAGATGACGTATGATCCACAGCGTTCCTCCTTCCCTCTTCTTCCGCCCCGACACGTGTGAAATATTAGCTGTAAATATTAATAATGTGCCGGGTGAGAGATAACAGGCGGGTCGTAATACTGTATTCGGCGATCAGTAAATATAAGGGAGACAGTGAGTGGTGTGTGTGTGTGTGTGTGTGTGTGTGTGTGTGTGTGTGTGTGTGTGTGATTCACCTCGGTCGTCTGCTGGTCACAGAGCCAGTCTTCCCCCATTACGGAGCGAGCTCAGAGCTCATAGACCGATCTTCGGGTAGGACTGACACCACATAACACACTCCACACACCGGGAAAGCGAGGCCACAACCCCTCGAGTTACATCCTGTACCTATTTACTGCTAGGTGAACAGGGGCCACACATTAAGAGACTTACCCATTTGCCTCGCCGCTTACCGGGATTCGAACCCGGCCCTCTCGATTGTGAGTCGAGCGTGCTAACCACTACACTACGCGGTGTGTGTGTGTGTGTGTGTGTGTGTGTGTGTGTGTGTGTGTGTGTGTGTGTGTGTGTGTGTGTACCCCATCACTCTTATCCCGCGTGCCTGCTTGTCTTGCTTCTTGCCCGCCTCTCTGTCTGTCTGTCCCGCTGCAGGAGTAATGAATGTAAGGAATGAGACGGCCGGTGAAGTATGTAACCATTGTGTCTCGCAGCTCGCGTTAACCATCACGCCAAGGAGGTGTTTTTTACCCATAAAATAGATTTAATATTAAACTAATGTCCTCCTCCCACCCTCCTTATCCCATCCCTCTCATCCCACGTTCTCTTCTAACCTCCTCTTCCTTCTCCTCCTCCCACCCCACTCATCCCACGTTCTCTTCTTCTCCTCATCCTCCTACCTTTTCTCAATCTAGTCTCTTCTTATCCTTTCTCTCGCTCGTTTTCCTCTCCTCCTCCTCCTCTTTCTCCTCCTCTTTCCTCTACGCCAGCGTCTAGTAAGTCCCGGCGCTACTCAAGCTCTATAAATAGTCATGCAGGCGGCGTAGAGAGATTTCGGTGGCCGCAGAAATATTTGTCCTCTTGTGCTCAGCTGTGTTGGGCTTTTTTGGGGCAAAGTATCAGGAAATTGCATGCGCATCCGACCGGGAATGAGGTTTGAGAGTGCGGCGTCAGAAGAGGAGGAGGAGAAGGAAGAAGAAAGGAGGAAGAAGAGGATGAGGAAGGCATTGTTGGAGTCAAAAGAAGAGTAAATGTAACATCGAGATCAAACTTCAGATTAACGAAAGGAACAATCGCTATGGTTTTTCTAATGGGATAAAAAAAAGTAAGGTTTCTCTCGCTCATACCCCTTGCCAGAGAGAGAGAGAGAGAGAGAGAGAGAGAGAGAGAGAAAGAGCAACCACGCAGAATTTCACGCCTTTTTTTCTCCTCCCTCTCTCCTCCACTCTCACTTTTTTCCACCTCTCTTCTTCTTCTTCTTCTCCTCTCTCCTCGTTTCCTCCCGACCCATACCATTCTGCTTTGTTGTATGGAAGTGCCCGTGTTAAAAAAGTTAGCTCGTGTGTGTGTGTGTGTGTGTGTGTGTGTGTGTGTGTGTGTGTGTGTGTGTGTGTCTACAGATGCACACACACACACACACACACACACACACACACACACACACACACACACACACACACACAAACACACGTTCTCCCACTTTATTTTCCTCCTCCTCCTCCTCCTCCTCCTCCTCCTCCTCCTCCTCCTCCTCCTCCTCCTCCTCCTCCTCTTTTTTCTTCCCTATGATTAAGACTCATTCCACTTCGTTTCCTCTTTCCTCTTTTCTTTGAGTATAAGCCAGTTCTCTCTCTCTCTCTCTCTCTCTCTCTCTCTCTCTCTCTCTCTCTCTCTCTCTCTCTCTCTCTCTCTCTCTCTCTCTCTCTCTCTCTCTCTCTCTCTCTCTCTCTCTCTCTCTCTCTCTCTCTCTCTCTCTCTCTCTCTCTCTCTCTCTGTGTGTGTGTGTGTGTGCGTGCGATTAATTTTCATAGAGTTTTTAATTTGTCTATTTATCCTTCCTCTTCATTGCGTATATAGTCCTCCTCCTCCTCCTCCTCCTCCTCCTCCTCCTCCTCCTCCTCCTCCTCCTCCTCCTCTCCTCCTCCTGCTCCTCCTCTTCCTCCTCCTCCTCCTCCTCCTCCTTGCGTGAGAGACGATTATGATTTTTGTCTCTCTCTCTCTCTCTCTCTCTCTCTCTCTCTCTCTCTCTCTCTCTCTCTCTCTCTCTCTCTCTCTCTCTCTCTCTCTCTCTCTCTCTCTCTCTCTCTCTCTCTCTCTCTCTCTCTCTCTCTCTCACACTTCTCTTCCTTTTATTCTCTCTTCCCCTTCTCCCTCTTTCGTCCTCTAAAACTTCCACCTCTTCTTCATTTTTCTTCTTCTCTGTCATACTCTGAGTTCCCTCCTCACCTATTCCTCTCCTTCCCACAACTCCCTATCTTTCTCTTCCCCTTCCCTTCTCCCTCTCTCTCTTTGCCTCCACTGCCCCTCACTGTCTCCTGTCATTCTTCCTCGTACCTTCTCTCCTCCCGTTTCTCTTCGTCTGGTTGTCCCTTCCCTCCCTTTCATAGCATAACACCATTCTGTTCTTCCCGTTTTCTCTCCACTTTTTTTCATCTTCCTATTTTTTTATTCTTTAATTTTTCTTACATTTTTTTCTTCTCGTTTGCTTTTCTACCTTTGCATGCGTTCTCTTCCTCTATTCTGTCTTTTTTCTCTCTTCTTTATTCTCTTTTTCCTCTTATATCAGCTATTCTCCTTCCTTCTCTTAATTTCCCTTTTTTTTACTCTCCCTTTCTTCCTCTCCCATCCGTAGTGACCTCTTAACGCTTTCTTCCCCTTTCTTCTTCCCCCTCACTTTCTTTCTCCTTCCTCTCCCCTTCCTCTCCCCTTCCCTCATGGTAATAAATAATAATAGTAGTAAATAAATTTCCCAACTCGACATGCTGGCGACGGCTTGAGAAATGGTCCCCAGCTTCCCGACACAGTGAGACCCGACCGTCGTGATTGGCTCTGGCTGATGCATGGCCGCCTCTCACTGGTCGGGAGGTTAGAAAGATGCTCCCTGATTGGCCACTTGTGCAGAGGTTAGTTTTGACTGGGTCCTCGTGTAGCTGCTGGGTGAAAGAAAGGTTTTGAATGGTTCTGAAGGTTGTGGGTTTTATTAAGTGGGATGTAATGGAGAGTTTTCATTGGTTGGTCATGAGAAAATGTAATGGTTATGATTAATTTGTATTTTGGTGTACTCTTAATCGATTCAGTGCTTCATATAGTTTCCCAGACATAGTTTTGTCACTTTTTTATGATTGTAAAGTGGAATTTAGTGGTGTTTGATTAGCAGCTGGTGGACTTATGACTAATGTCTATTGTTTAATGAACTTATTAATATTCTCTGGTGAAGTGTGAAATTTGTCATGGTGTTCAAAGAGTTAATTTGTTGATGTGCTCTGTTTCTCTGTTCTTTTTTTTTTTTTTTTTTTTGAAAGATGTGCAAGGAAAGATATATGTGACTTGAAGTATCATTGCAATTAATCTCATCTGTATTATTTCTACATTACCTATTAATCTTACATTACTACTACTACTACTACTACTACTACTACTTCTACTAGCACCTTTACTACCCCAACTACTACCGGCACTTCTACAAGCACTATTTCATCACAAACACAAGGACAACTCATTAAATAAGCAATGAAAGCAATGGTTTGTAAGATCTATGAAGAGTGTCCCTTGTGTGTGTGTGTGTGTGTGTGTGTGTGTGTGTGTGTGTGTGTGTGTGTGTGTGTGTGTGTGTGTGTGTGTGTGTGTGTGTGTGTTTTGCAAGGAAGGTGACGACCCGTGCTCCTCCTGGGTGATATATTTGGCCGAAGTGAACCTTTGTTTTTATCATGTGGTGGTGGTGATGGTGGTAGTGATGGTGGTGGTGATGGTGGTGGTGGTTGCCGTGACGTTGTTGGAAATAATGATGTTAATACCAATGTTACTGATATTGTTATTATTTCTAATATTGGAATTTATTATTATTATTATTATTATTATTATTATTATTATTATTATATGGTTAGCAATACCATTGATCGTGTGGCTACCGAGAGAGAGAGAGAGAGAGAGAGAGAGAGAGAGAGAGAGAGAGAGTTTCTTAATGTCAAGTAAAGAACAATAACATGTACTATCTAATTAACTAATTCATTTATTTATTCGTTTTCTTATTTTCGTTCCTTATTGTATGCTGTTGTATGTTTTCTCTTTATGTTGTTCTTTTTTCTCTCTTCTCTGTTTTCCATCATTCATTATATTCATCGTTGCTATTACTAATGTCTCTGTTGTTGTTGTTGTTGTTGTTGTTGTAGTTGCTGTTGTTATTGTTTTTATTGTTTTTACCACCGTAGCTTTCATCACTAAGCACCACCACCACCACCACCACCACCACTAAAGCAAAGTCTGATCCCAATTCATGTCACTCTCTGTCTCTGGAAAGCAACGCTCCTTCGCGACCCAGGACGGCGCCATAAAACGATCTCTATTCTGCGACACCATAACTCAATCACCTCACAGTCTTTCTTCCCGCGTATCAGCCCAGTGCATTACGGGCGAGTGTGCGTGAGGGAGGGAGTCAGTCAGGCATTACCACCACCGCCACCGCCGCCTTCACTAACCTTCAGTAAGCCCCTTTGATTTATAAGGAGCCCCATGAAGACTGCGGTCTGGATTCTCCCTTGGCTCCCGTGACGCTCAGCTGCACGTGTCTTGTTTGGCTCCCGGACTCTGGAACTCTGCCTGTTTTACTACATTGTCTTCAGTTCTTCCAAGGTAAAAGTAACAAGGAATACACGGAACTAAATTGGCCTTCGTTTACAAATCTTTCACCATTGCTTGAGGAGGGTAAGGGCAATACACACACACACACACACACACACACACACACACACACACACACACACACATATATATATATATATATATATATATATATATATATATATATATTTTTTTTTTTTTTTTTTTTTTTTAGTAAGGATTTTGCATTATCATATTATATTTTTGGGATGAGTGATAACACAAGGTTTTGTTGGGAGCTGAGGCGTGTGGTATGATAGTGGAACAATATAAGTCTTTTGTAGGATCAAGGAAGAATTAACTCTTTTTTTTTAAGGAGTGAGAATATAACGTTTTCTTAATATAATTTTTTCCCTTTTTCTTTTAGTTTCCAGTTTTTTTTCTTCTGTCGTCTATCTTCCCACTTAAAAAGGATGCCAGCAAACACAGAAAAGTACAAACTCCTCTAATCTATAACCTAATTAATGTATATTTACCATATTTATCCATTGAATCTTTGCTGATTAACCCTCAATGAACTCCGAGGGTAAGAAATATATATACTAGTCTCATATCTTCTGAAATTTCGGCGCTGTATCTCGACAACTCTCTGCAGGCTGTAGTGGAAATTAGGGTTTTTAATGAGTGTTATAATAGTTTAACAAAGATTCTTAACATATGAAAGAGGAAAAAGATAATTATATGAGAACCTTGCCAATTACCTGCGTGATCTCTGAGAAACGCCCTAATGAGAGAACATAGTGTTTCTGGTTACGAGTCATAAGACCATCAACCTTTGCCCTTGATGTGTATTCATGCTCTTTGCTTTTCCATGCTGTCCTCGCTGCGCTCATGACTAGCGAGCAGGCGGGGTCTTCCTGTTGGCTGCTTCCCGGGTACTTGATTTTCAGCATAATGTCTCCTTTTTCAAGTGTCGGGTTGGCGCCATGTAAGAGTCTCCTCCATGTTTCTCTCCCGTGCATCATCTGTTGCTTTCATTCTTTGCAGCTCCATAACAGTCTTACCTTCTCTTCTTCCCATTCTTTGCAAGTATACCACGGTCTCATTTTCTGTTCTTCTCAATCTATGTAACTCCAGCACAGTCTAATTTTTTTTATTATTCTTTCCATTCTTTGCAACTTCTCAACAACTTCATGACCTGTTTTCCCATTCTTTGCAACTCCTTTACAATATTATCATCTAATTTTCTCATTCTTTGCAACTTCCCCATACATTATTCTCTGCATCATCTATACCTCTGCTTTGATCCTCCTCTTCCTATAGGTATACTCATGAGTCTTTTGATAAGTTGCTCGTACTTTCTTCTTACCAAATTACAAAGCTATCTTCCCTTGATTGCTCATTACCATCTCGATGATGGTAAACACACACTCCAAGGTCGCGGTGTGTCTTCTAATTTGTTTCTTGCAACATAAAAAGAACAAACATGTTTAAGTGACAAGCATGTTTAAGTGACTTCATTATTATGGAGATGAATACAACCGAGTTATCACAGCATCTGCATAGGAAAGCTGCGGCAGTTTTGAAGTGTCGTAGCAGTTTAGTAAATGGTATCTCGTGTACCTAATGTCCCTGGCGGTGTGGCATTACAGGCAACAATTAAAGCGAGCAGCGGAACGACTTAACATCTTAGTACGCCGCCAACTAATCAATTTTTTTTTCCGAACATGGTACTGAAATGCTTAATACATGTCTAGTTTTCTCTGAATGATATCAAATACGCTTGCCTTTTTTTAAATAACTGAAATAGATGTCAATTATTTGGTAAAATCCAGAAAATAAGGTCGGTATCATATAACGAAATAATAGAGAAAAATGAGATTAACTAATCCAGTAATAAACTAACTCTCTAAGTAAATGATTTAATAAATAACTGAAAAAAAAAACTGACCTACAAATTAACCATCGAACAAATTTATTATCCACAGCACACACACACACACACACACACACACACACACACACACACACACACACACACACACACACACACACACACACACACACACACACACACACGTGAAGCGAAACTGGAACAACATCAAGGGACGAACTGAGTGGCATCGTAAAATCAATCAGTCAATCACTGCTACTTATTGCCCTCTCTCTCTCTCTCTCTCTCTCTCTCTCTCTCTCTCTCTCTCTCTCTCTCTCTCTCTCTCTCTCTCTCTCTCTCGTTTTATTTTTCTAAACTGCTTTTAAGTGGCCTTTAATTTTTAGCCATCGTTATTACCTTGGCTGATATTCCTGATTTATTAAAGAAAATATGCATATAGAATGTCATGTCTTACTCCTTAACCATGTGTCATTTAGTTACAATAGATACTCAGTATTTCTCTGGCACTGTCCTCCTTCGCGCCACTTATAATCGTGGGCTTCAGATTCCCGCCTTTGTTAACCTAGTGGCTCTCACCCTTACCCTCTCCTCGCCGTCATTGACACATGAGGTCCCGGCAGGTAGTAGTGTCAAGTTTCAGCTCTCAAGTACTCAAGGGGATGATTAAGATGGAGTGTTTAGCTTGAGGATGCAAGACGTTTTCGCTTTCTGCTTTTATTTCTGTTTTTTTTTTTTTATTGTTTTTTGCTCAATATTTTCGGGTGCTGAGATGTTTTCCTCTTTTATTTTTCCTTTTTTATCTTTATCAGTCTCTTTGAATAGTCGAACGTTAGTG
>NC_059270.1:4833715-4848715 GCF_017591435.1 Portunus trituberculatus
CAGTCCCACACGTGGCTGTCCCTGCACGAAAGACATCCACGTATAATCTTCATTCATTCATTCGTAGAGTCTTCATTTAAGTCTCCCTAATGACTTGATACTGACAAAAAAAAATTATTGGGTTTATTCCATTCATCAACGACTCTATTTGCGAACCAATTCATTCCTATCTATTTTTGAAATCTAAGTAAATTAAGCTGGAGAGTACGAATGGACTGTTGATTAAAGGAAGGACGACTCATGGGTGGTAAGCCGGAATACGTATAAAAACACCTTGTGATTTAGAGGGTAACCTTCATGAATCACGTGGTTAGCAATTCTGTAGTTACTCATCCATTACACCAGTTGTCAGGAAATTAATCGTATTCACTTATTCGATAATGTATTTTTCTTTCCTCATTTACCCACTTAGAACTTAATTTAGGTAACAGTGCAATTATATTCATGCTTCCTTTAGTCTGGTTAGTACTTCTCCTGTAGTTACTCACCCTTTACACCAGTTGTCAGGAAATTAATCGTATTCACTTATTCGATAATGTATTTTTCTTTCCTCATTTACCCATTTAGAACTTAATGTAGGTAGCACTGCAATTATATCCATGTTTTCTTTATTCTGATTAGCAATGTATGATTTAATGAAGTGTAAAATTTCAGGTTAGTACTGAATGAGTTAAAAGTTTAAGTATTTCTATCGTTGCCTCTGTATTTGTCACTGATAACAGGAAACATCAAAGTTCAAAGAATATATATTACGAGACAGTGTGGAAAATTTTTATCTCTGCATAGTTTATTGCTGAGCTTAGATTCTTTGATTAAAAAGGGAATGCCAAAGAGAAAATAATAAATTGCTAAACACTACACGAAATTTTAAGTTAGTACCGATATACTTCATTATAATTTACAAGCTATTTTTTAATCGAAGGGAGTGATCTTACGTAACCTCTCCATAAATTACCAGTGATTCAGATCTTTACTCTACTATATTTAAAAAGATAAACACCAAACAAAGGGCAGAAATTTGTCCTCTTGATCCCATGTTATTGTTATTCCTGGATTTGTTGCTCGTAAAGAGAAATTATCAGACGCGGCTTACAATAAGTAAGTGAAGATTTAAAAACACACTTTCCTGCATTTAAAAGAGTAACTTAAAACATTTGAACCTTAGTAAGAATAAATTAATGTTTTTTTTTCCTTGGATTTGTCAGCGATTAAAAAGAATGATCAAATGTGGAGGCAGTACATCAGTGAGGGGTTCAAATCATTACTTTCGTACATTTAAAAAACATAAAAACGAAACACCATGCAAACTTTACCTTAGCAGCCATTGATCACTTTTATGCTGTGACGTAAATGGCAATAAAAATAAGTACTCAAAGTGGCTTCCATTTAAAATATTACTGATTCAAATCTTTACCTTCGCGCATTAATTATTCATCTCACGCCCTTGAAGTGGAGCGAATGTAAGCCAATAAATCGCAAGTCGTAAAGCAAAAAGGAAGGTGATACGTGGACCTGCTCATCGATTCCTTTGAGGCAGACGAAGGGAAAAGAAAAGAAGGAAGACACTCAGTAATCAGACTGTTAGCTTTGAGTCAGTATGGAGGTCAAAAGGAGGTATGTTTATGGATAAGGAAGGAAAGTGAATATATATTTATGGATTAAGATGGAAGATTGCTATAGGTATGTAATTGTTTTGTATAAGGCTTGCCACGTGTACACCTGCTGCCTCCAAACACCCTCTCTCATGTTATGTTTTTTTTTTTTTATGATCCAATGGAGAGGAAGTTTAGAGGTCAAAAAGGAGGTATGTTTATGGATAAGGAAAGTGGATAAGGAAAAAAGGTGGTTGTAGGTATGCCACGTGGAGACCTGCTGGCTTCAAATATTCCCCCGTATATCATGTTTTTTTTTTATGGTCCAATGGAGAGAAAAAGAAAGTAAGTGCCATTTTAGCCCATCTTGTCCCGTCCATAAGTCGAATAAGCAATAAACATAAGCCAGAATTTATGTGTAACCGATTAGCAGTCAGAGAATGTCGCCATAACTTGAGCATTGAATCAGTAGTAAGTCAGAGAAGCGATTCGTTCCGCTGCTTTCTTCAATTTTACCCACTTAGCTGAGTTAATATAGGGAAACGCAGCGCTTATTTGCCTCGCCGGTGTAAGTTTGGCCTCGGAACTAAAGCGTCGCGGGTATTTCTTATTAAACATTTCGTGCAGTAAATTTCCCTCGTCTGTCGTGTTTCTCTCTTTTGTCTCTCATTGAAGTTGATTTTATAGTGAGATTTTTTCCATCCCTTAGTTTGCTGCTTGTCTTATTATTAATGTGTTATTTGCGTAAACAAAGGAAAAAAATATATTGCACACAGATACAGTAATAAAAGATTATTTGCTGATGTGTTTACGGGAATAATATTAAACTTGTTGTGGCGAGAATAATTTTTTCTCTCCTCTCTCTCTCTCTCTCTCTCTCTCTCTCTCTCTCTCTCTCTCTCTCTCTCTCTCTCTCTCTCTCTCTCTCTCTCTCTATCATTTCATTGCTACTTGACACATGTTTCTTTAATTAGTACCTTTCTGAGACATCTTTTCTTGTTCCACAGCCAATTGTAAACTTTGTAATGCCTAGAAATTTCGATATGTACTAATTCTTACCCATATCTTACTTGGAGGTGCACGTAGAGATTCCACAGGTTCCCTTCCGCTTCGTGAATTGTTGCATCTCGCTTACATTGGAGCTTTAGAGATTTCCAGCTTTTTTTTCTGCTGTAAGGAATTTCTGTGACTCGGTTTTACTCTGTCTAACGTAGGACGGCTTTCCCTCTCCTTCGTCATCGTAGTGTTCCAGTAAGTGTTCGAGGGGAATATTTTTTTCACCACGATAGGTATGATAAATTGATGTATAAATAATATTCTTTATTATGCACCTGGTCGTCATGAGGAAATATACAGAGTTACAGGAAGCAGGTGGGTCGACACGTGGCAGTCTCTGTATAAAAACATAAGCTTGTATCGACATAATATTATCCCTTCGTTAATTCACTTTATCTTCCTTGAAAGCTCTCCATTGACTCAACTTGACTGAATCTCTTTTAACCATCAACTTCTTATTTTTTTTATGCAATTTCGTTTCTTGTTTCCTATCTAATTTAAGGTGGCATATCCGGTAACCTGAAAGAGATAAGAAAATTGTGTTGTTTCGTAGTAAGCTCAGATGAAACATTCCAATCAAAATCAAAGGAAAGGGGATTGTTACATGGATTAGAAGGCGCGGTGATGTTCTTGAAACCACATTACATAAATCCCATCCACGTGCCGCTATTTTTGTCCCTTAAGTAATGAGCTTGTTAATTAGAGGTCTTTCAGCAAAGAAGATCTCATTTTGTGATATTATAAACTCGCTAATTAGGATCATTAGTAAATTGACAACATTCTTATCATTCTTTTTTTACGAGGAGGGGCACCAGTTAGGACAAAAAAGTCACACTGAGCTACTGGTGTTCATATGTGATAGTCAAGCCTAACAGGATAAGTGTCATGAAAGAATTCAAGTTATAGGAAGTGAAAATGCAGAATAAGTTATGGTGCTTCGGGGTTTACCAGAGAAAGGAATGAATAATTGAGCGAGGTCATCAAAACTTCAATGCGAAGGATCTCAATGGGTAGTAATCAGAAGGTGGAAAGAGAGGGATGAACATTATCTACGATTTGAGCGAATAGTTCAGCAATATAAACAGATGAGCTGCAGTGGTCAATTAGGGGACTACTTTTCTCTTTATTAATTTTCAATCCAAATTCTTTACTGATCCTCTTCGACTGATGTACGTATATATTTATTTCTTGCTTCTTCAAGATTATTTTCTAACCAAAACCTGTCATCTAATCTGCAAAGAAAAGCAATGCAGTCTTAAATACTTCGTCCTTAAAATCCTTGTCTAGTTTTTTTTTTATTCTTTACCATGCACTGAGTCACCAGAAAGTAATACATTCATAAATATGGATGTTGTGTACTCCGCTTTTATTCTGCAGGACACCTCTATTTCTAGCTACTCTTATTTTCCAGTGTTCATTTTCGCCTTATCCCGTGTGTACACTTGTGCAGCGATACTATTCATTGATTTATTGTGAACCTTATTTCCCAACATGACTTCTTATGGTTTTCCCTGTGATGCTAACTTATTTGTGACTCTTAATGGTTGCTCACATTATTTTTTCAGTTTTGTTTTGTGCAGCGTTTCAAAATAAATCGATTGTTTTCTATTAAACTAGTGTCTGCCAACCATGGCATTTTAGTGATTTATATTAAGCTTTCCTGAACCAGACAGAAAGTGTCCATTTGCAACTGACTTTACTCTCACTTCTTTGCTAAATGTTCTTTACTGGCAATTCTTCCGTACTGAGAGTGGTTTCTGATCTTGTCACCAGTTTATCTTTTCCAATTTCATAACGGCTCGAGCAAAGTGGAGTTCCTATATACATTCTTGGAAAGCATGTTGCAACCAAAGATTCACTAAGAAAGAATATACACGTAGGAATAAGGAATTGCATACAAATAAAAAATGAAGAAAGTAAGAAAGTAGAAAGAATAAATGAAGATGACAAACATAAAAGATGATTACAAAATTTAAAGAAGCAATCACCGCCCTTTGAGATGAGAGATGAGAAGTGACCACCGAGGGGAAAAACGAGATACTACGAGTTTTATCCTTTTTTCATTTATTTATTTATATTTTTTTGTTCACTGATGTTTATGTTGGCATGAATACTGACCACAAAACAGTCTTCTGCCTTCTGTGTTGCTGTGGTGGCGTATAGTCCACCTGCTGTTCAGTATTGGTGCCAGCGACAGTGGTGACCCCTTGAACTGTAAGAGTCTGGTGTGCAAGGTTGGATACAGGCACGCAAACAGAACAACGTAAAGTGAAAACAAACACGCATGCAAGTATTGAGAGGGTAAGTGTATTGCCGACCCTCACTGCGTCGCAAAAAAAGTCAAGCATTTCATGTATCTTACTCATAGACCATTAATGCTTGAACGTGAACAGACACCGAGGTGGATTCAATATGAGGGCATTGCAGGTTTTTATCTACTTTTATTCATTTTCTAGACTACACTTATTTTCTGTTCATGTGTGTAACCTTCCTTTAGACACTTCGAATCTCCCTAGCGGATGAAATACTACCTTGCAGGATTAACACACCGTACTCCAGCATGTCTTCTCGTCTCAAGGCTCCTATGACCGTGGTGTCTACACAAATTTCTGGTTAGCTCGTACTTTTAATTTATTCAGGCTTGTATCAAAACTAGACAATCTATTTATATAACAGAGACATTACAGTTCTAATGTTGTACACAGTTAAGGTACAAGAGATGTATATGTGGAAGGAATGATAGATAGACTGACTGACAGAGAGAAGAGGGGAGAAGTTATCCATTAAAAAGATTTCTTCACACTCATACAATCCTCTGACTCTCTTATCAATAGGTTCAAATTCCTTAAACCTAATGACACGAAATCCTGTCATTGGAATTGTCCTGCCATTAAGTTGTATATCCATTCAACTATTTATTCATTCATTAATTTGTTCATTCAAATACCTTTCCATCTGTCAATCAGTTAATTTGTCTGTCCATCCATTCAATCCAGCTATCCAGTTCCCCTTCATTCCTCAGTCCACTCATTCTTATATGAAGAAAGGTAGTTAGATAGATGGATAGATGATAGATAGACAGACATATAGAGACAGACAGATAGATAGATAGATAGATAGATAGATAGATAGATAGATAGATAGATAGATAGATAAGTATTTAAATAATGTGTTCAAATTAGATTCAATGAAGAAATACTTATTTAGGACCCACTACCACAAGGCTGACCCAAAAAAAGTGAATAAACAAGACTACAAAATGAGGCAATGGAGATGTGCACAGTGGCTTACTCTTCTCTCACCCGTGGTTTGTGATCCTCAGCTTCTTACACTCTCAATACCCCTTCTTACCCTCCTCATCCCCTACCCCCACACACTCCCTCTCGCGTTTATACATTGCCCTATCCATGGTTTAAATTAACAAGACGACACTGAGACGAGGCAAGATTCAGAGATTGCAATATCTTATTTACATCGAGGTTGATCTTAAAAGGATTAACTTCCCTCTTGTTCTTGCTGCAACGCATCCCTGCAACACATTCCTGCTCGCCCACGATCCTCACTCCCTTAACAGCCCTGAGTCCAAGCTGTCCCCAAGGGCTGAAGGAACCTGTTTCCCCTTATTTTCTCCCTCGTTATCCTAAATCGTGGTGCTTCAAGCGATGTGACCTTTGGTGTTGCCTTAGTGACGTGTGGGGTCGTGGCAGACTGGAAGGCGTGATGGTGTTGACAGTGGAAGAGGAGGAGGAAAAGGAGGAGGAAAATTAGAAGGAGAAGGTAAAGGAAAAGGAGAATGAGGAAGAGGAGGAGGAGAAGGAGTAAAAAAGGAGAGGAAAAATGAATCCGACGACGACAGGAGGAAAAGTAGAGATATGAAGAATAATAAAAAAGAGGAGTAGGAGGAGGATAAGAACAAGAAGGTGGAGGAGGAGGAGGAGGAGGAGGAGGAGAAAGGCGACTACGACGACAGCGACAGGAACGACAGCGACAGGAACGAGAAGAGAGAGAGAGAGAGAGAGAGAGAGAGAGAGAGAGAGAGAGAGAGAGAGAGAGAGAGAGAGAGAGAGAGAAACGAAGAGTAGAAAGAGGAAACTAACACGATACCACGAGAAATTGCGTTAAGCTGTTGACAAGAATATACGAGCCACATTAGGTAACAAAGGGAAACATGCAAACAATAAAAGATATACGCAAAGAGACGAATAACGACGAAATTGGTTTGAGAAAGAGTTTAACGAAAGACCTTCAGTCCCGTTAGTATTCTTTCTCATTTCCACGAGCTGATTATCTTGGAAAATATCGGCTTAACATAGACAGTAATATCCTTCTTCTTTGTTTAACCGCCTGAAGTACCATGACGCGTTTCCATATTCATACATATTTTATACAGCTTCAGAAACTCATGTGAAGGATTAAAATGTGTTAACTGTGGGTATTCATCTTCTTATCTCCATAGACCCTTCCTAATCTCAATAAAATGGTCTTATCGTACACAAATCTCAAGGTAAATGTGTTTTCTAGTATTGAAGGAGTTAGAAAAGAGACATGGATACCCTCTCTAAAGTCCCTAATGATAAGTGCATTATTAGTCTTAAACTCTGAAACTTCAGGGAATCTAAGTAGGTACAAGGGATCAATCAGACTAACACGTGTCGTCGCTCTCCACCAAGTTAGGGGCCGCCGTGGTACAGTGGAACCATGCGCACTTTGTGGTCTGAGGGATCTCCAAGCGCAGGGGTTCGAATCCTGTCCACGGTCCGAGTGTAGGTTGGGCTTCCTCACTCGGGACAATGGTTTCCTAGAGGGTGGGCTTTGAGATAGGAGGTACCCTAGACAGTATCCCCTTTAGCCCATAAATCCCCGTGAAAAGCCCACATGGTATAAAAGAAAAAAAGAAAGTCATCTGGCCTTATTTCAAAGTTTCCTCTTAGTCCCGTAAAGAGAACAGATCAATCAAATTATTTTCAGTCATTTTCCATAATTTGTCTGATATTCTCTCTCTCTCTCTCTCTCTCTCTCTCTCTCTCTCTCTCTCTCTCTCTCTCTCTCTCTCTCTCTCTCTCTCATCATCATCATCATCATTATCATCATCATTTAACCATTTACTCCAATATCCCCCACAAATTAATAACTCTTACGATCGTGTCTACGTGATTCTTGTTGATGTTCTTTATGCCAATTGACTAATAGAATGATTGTAATATTGTTGTAATGTGAACACTTCATCTGTGGCTGTTTTTGACGGAAATCCCTTTCGTAAAAGGCAAGGCGATTATTTAAAAGAAAAGCGTTGTTATCTTATTTTGAACTGTATGGATCAAGTGGAATGAATAGTTTTACGGAATGCATATAGTTTTTGTAGCTGCAATCACTAACGTTGCTGGAATTTTTGCCTTTCAACACTTTAAACCCTTAAGTTCTCCTTTTTAAACCCTTTGACTGTTAATGTTCTCTTTCAACTCTTTCACAGCCAGGCAATTACCTCACACCACTCGTGATCACCTACAACTGCAACTACTACTTCCTATGACTTAACTTCTTTAAGAGGGAGGTTTCAAGACATTTGTCCCAGACTTTTGGGTAGCTGTTGATTTTTAAGGGAACTGGTTAGGTTAGATTAGTTTAAGGTTCCTTTATATTTTTTGTTGCCCTTGGCCTGCTTCCCCTTTTGCATTAGAAAATAAAACTGACTTTATTAATGTATAATCTTAAACAGTTCTGCAACAAGAAGGATAGCATTGGTTAACCTAATCTCTTCTCTGCTTCCACTCAAACTAATTTCAACAGTGCTGTGAGTGGTAACAAGAAAGACCACGGCAATATAGGGTCAGATTCCCAGAGACCAGAGATACAGAGATGGAGGTGGTGGTGGCAGGGATAATTGTTTCTATTGCCCTCACTTCACCTTGATGCCTCCTCGTCAGCACAGGTGTTAGCGTGGTTTCCTGAGGGAGGATCGTGGTGCTAGATGCTTGGAGGGAAACTCAATTGGAGACATGCTTATATTCAAGCTTAACCCCTTCAATACTGGGACACATTTTTACCTTGAGATTTGTGTACAGTAAAACCATTTTATTGACATTAGGTAGGGTCTATGAAGGTCAGAAGAGTAATGACCACAATCTTCACCATTTTAATCCCCACATGAATTTCTGAAGCTGTTTAAAAGTCATCGGAGTGTAACCAGAATGAATATGAAAACGTGTCATGGTACTCAAGGGGTTAAGGAGGTGAGGAATAATAAGTTGTATTATTTTAGTATTTCTTGGGGAGCTTGAAAAAGGTTATTAGATCAATTTATGGATGAGACTTGTGGATGTTGGAGTAGATAGGTAGTTGTATACAAGGATTTCCACACGTAAACCTGATGGAATCTTGCAGCTTTTTGAGCAATGAAAATTGGTGATAAGAAACCCATTCAAGGCGGCAGAGGTAAAGGACAGAGTGAAAGGCAGGTCTAGTATTCCTGCAGCGAATCTTGGAGTGTCTAAAGAAACGTAAAGATTCAGCAGAGAGAGCCTATTTAAGTTTAATAATTTGCCCAAAGTAGGTGCGATGTCTGACTCATCAACAAGGCACACACTAACAGTTCTCGCTTCATTAGTATTAGATTGGGAAGTGAGCTTGTAGGCAGGAGAGGAAGTACTGGATGTTGTGGGGAATTGAAAGGCCAAACAAGCTGCTGCTGTTGCTCTAAGAGGTTGTAGGAACAGTGAACATGGAGGTAAATAGTGTGAATAAGTAGATGATGAGTTTGTATGAGTTTCTGCTGATGGTACACTAACTCGATTCCTACACTAACTCCATTTCTCTTCTCTTCTCTTTTCTCTTCTCTCTTCTCTCTCTCTCTCTCTCTCTCTCTCTCTCTCTCTCTCTCTCTCTCTCTCTCTCTCTCTCTCTCTCTCTCTCAATCTACCTTTCTGTCTATTTTTATCTAACTTCACAAAAACTTGAAAAAGAAGAATGCACTAAGTAAAAGAGAATATAAACTGAAAGAGAGAGAGAGAGAGAGAGAGAGAGAGAGAGAGAGAGAGAGAGAGAGAGAGAGTATGAAAAACAATGCAATGCGGACTGGCGGTGGGAGGTCATGACACTTGCTTCTCCTTACAAGACACCTTTCCTTATTCTCAAACATCTCGCCGCCTTATCGCTGTATACTCTTACCAGAATGCAGCGCAGACTCTTTTGG
This sequence comes from Portunus trituberculatus, assembly GCF_017591435.1. Taxonomy (NCBI): domain Eukaryota; kingdom Metazoa; phylum Arthropoda; class Malacostraca; order Decapoda; family Portunidae; genus Portunus; species Portunus trituberculatus. The sequence goes on from NC_059270.1 coordinate 4,843,553, forward strand.
GAATGGAAGAGGCGGTTATCAAGAATGTTTCCATGATTCTAGTGATAGTCTAACAAGGATCCTGGACCGTCAGAGGAAAAGAAAACAGGAAAACACCCATGAGAACCCCACTAATAATCCCTATGGCCCTTGGAGACAGTAACTTTGAGAGAAGAAGGCGTGGAAGAAAACGAGCCTACATCGTCTGTGTAGAAGGAGGAGGCGGAGGGAGGCGTGCCCTGTACTTAAGCTTCGCGTGAGAGGAATGACTCGATCGGATGCTTGCAGCGAATCCTTTGTTAACTTTGCAGGCAAGAAGCTTCTCTCTCTCATCCATCAACAAGCCAGTAGGTGGAGCAATATTTCCCAGCGTGCCCAAGTTAATTTCAGAGGTCCTTATAAGCCCATGTCGTGGAGGGAGAGGAAAGAGAAGAGGAGAGTCAGGGAAGTGTTGGGGATCTTCGTAATCAGCCTCTTTGCTTTAGTGGTGCATAATTTCTCCAGTGTCGTTGGGAATATTAATTTATCTCGCAGGGTACGCTTCTTCAAGGCAGCTAATTAGCCTTACTTACTCTGTCATGACGAGATTTACCGCAGAGTGACGGGGTTAATCTTCGCTCATGCCTCGCCGGGACTTTTGCCTCCCCTCGGCTTGCTTCACTCCAACGCTACACTACACCACCAGACAGACAGACAGAGAGAGAGAGAGAGAGAGAGAGAGATTTTGTACCCTTCTCGTTCCTGTATTTCTCCAGTTGTTGTTGTTGTTGTTGTTTTTGTTGTTGTGGTTGTGCGTTGTTATTATTGGTCTTCTTCTTTCTCTTCTTTTCTTCTTCTTCTTCTTCTTCTTCTTCTTCTTCTTTCTCCTCCTCCTCCTCCTCCTCCATCTGACAGTTCACTAGTACCATCTCCCCCACAAGAGAGAGAAAAAATTGCTACCACGTTTGTTGTGTGGAAGTGATTGTGTCTGGCTCCTGTTTCCTTGTTTACTCTTGTGTCTGGTGCAGATGAATAAGAGGTATGGGCTGAGTAATTGGGCATCTGGCTGAACGGTGGATACTGGGAGCTGTTGAGTTAGAAGTTGCTTGATAAATAGGAGTATATGCATCGTCTGAGAGAGAGAGAGAGAGAGAGAGAGAGAGAGAGAGAGAGAGAGAGAGAGAGAGAGAGAGAGAGAGAGAGAGATGAAAAAGATGAAAGAAATAGTTTGGAGAATAAGGAAAGAGACGAAATGATGAACGAGAAAGAGAAATGAAGAATGGAGAATGAAAGAAAGAAGAATTTTGCATGACTAAAGCTGAGAGAGAGAGAGAGAGAGAGAGAGAGAGAGAGAGAGAGAGAGAGACAGAATACAACCAGTACTTCTAACCCCTCAGCTTTGCATCTCCTAATCTCATGCAGTGACATCACATAACCCTTGATTTCTCTTTGTCCTACTTAAGTCACCCCTTGCTCTTCCTTCAAACTGTCCTCGTTTTCTTTTTTCTTCTCATTTTCTTTCGACCTATTTTTCGGGAATTTTGAGCTTAAATCTTTAATATTTTCCTTTACTGAATCGGAAATTGCTTGTATTTTATGGGAACTTATTTTTTCTCTCTCATTTTTGTTCATCCATCATTTTTGTATTCAATTTGCATGGAAACCAATATGCTGGGAGAGAGAGAGAGAGAGAGAGAGAGAGAGAGAGAGAGAGAGGGAGGGGGATTCAATTTATGTTTCTTCAGGTTAACGAATAGACTTCATTAATCCAAGCAGTAATAATAGACTCAATACTGCCTTTCCTCTTCTTCTCTCTCTCTCTCTCTCTCTCTCTCTCTCTCTCTCTCTCTCTCTCTCTCTCTCTCTCTTTCCTTCGACTCTGCTTTTCATTTTCACTTTAATTTTTCCATTTTTTCTCTTATTTCTTTATTACTATCATTATTTTCCAATGTTTTCTCCTTATTCGTTATATTTTCTTTCTCTTCTGTTATCATCGTCGTCGTCCTGTTTTGCCGTCTGCTTCTTTTCTTTCTATCATTTTTTTTCATTCTTTATTTCTTCATTTTATTTTTCTTCTTCTTTTTCTTCCTTTTCCTTTTACACTTCACCATTTTATTTCCATATCCACTTTTGTTTTTTCCTTTTCCTTTTTCTCCACGTGTCTTTATTTATTCGTCTTATCATTTTTATCTTCCTCCATTCGCTCTTGCTTTTTCTTTTATTTTATTCTGCATGTCCCGGTTTTATTTTCCAACACTTCCTTTTAAAACATTCACCTACCTCTTCCTTTCGCTTTATTTTTCTCCTTTACAGCATCATTTTTTTCCCGCCACCTGTTCTTCCTCTTCTGCATCTTTAATCTCTCGCTAGTCAGCCTTCCTATCACCTGTGACACGAAGGGATTCATTCTCTTTTGTTTTCTATCCTGGTTTCTGTATTTCTTTGACTGTTGTCTCTACTGCTGTTCCTGCGGCTTCTGGTACTAGTTATGATTGTGATACTGTTATTGTTGATGATTCTATCTCTACTGCTACTGCTACTGCTACTTCTACTACTACTACTGCTACTACTTCTACTATTACTACTGCTGCTGCTGCTGTTTCTATTATTAGCGTGAATTTACTGCAAAATACATATGTTTGCTTTCTTTAGTACAGACGTGCACACACACAAATGTACAGAGGCACACACACACACACACACACACACACACACACACACACACACACACACACACACACACACACACACACACACACACACACACACACACACAACACACACACACACACACACACACACACAGAAGAAGAAGAAGAAGAAGAAGAAGAAGAAGAAGAAGAAGAAGAAGAAGAAGAAGAAGAAGAAGAAGAAGAAGAAGGAGAAGAAGAAGACACGCCCACAGCATCCGTCCCTCCCATCCTCCTCATTCGATATGCAGAATATTTCACCAACAGCAGAAATATTTGCGGGTATTGGCAAGCTCACTAAGGATATATAAGGCGAGGAGGAGGAGGCGGAGGAGGAGGAAGAGGAGGTGGAGGAGGAGGAGAAGGTGGACTGGTCAGGTATTGGTAGGCGAGAAGAGAAATGGAGATAAATTGTCATGGAGATGAGTTTGGCAGAAGAACGTGAAGATGGGAGGAGGCTGATGAATGAAGTGAAGCCTGCTGCTGAGAGAGAGAGAGAGAGAGAGAGAGAGAGAGAGAGAGAGAGAGAGAGAGAGAGATTAAGATTATATATGTGTGTGTGTTAGATGAAACACACACACACACACACATACCCAATTAAACCAACAGATGAATAGACAAACACACCAATTCACACACAGACAAGCAGAGAGACAATTTCAGTTAAGCATATATCTAGCCAGACACTCATTCACACAGAGACACATAGACACCCAGACAGACACAGACACAGAAATATTTACGTATACATCTACCCCACACCAATCATTCCAGCACATTTCCTTTCCCTTACCTCCCTATACACAGTCTCGTAGTCCCTTGCAACTGTTCCCTGACGCCTTTTAGTTCCCTTCCCTGCCTCGCATTCATCACCAGTAGAAGACATGCTGTGAGGGAAGACGTGGCGGTCGTTACGAAACCACCTTGAATGTACTGTCATTAGAACTCGCTGGTGAAGATCCTTGTAATGCCGATTGATGTACTAACTGTCCGCTTGGCTAGACGTTTGTGTGTGTGTGTGTGTGTGGAAATTTAGTGGTTTTGATGTTTTAGTATATGTATTTTATGGCATTTTAGTAGAAGTATAGTATTTCTTTGAGTGTTAGAGAAAAAATCTGGTGGATAAACAGACAGCTGAGACATATTACAGCTTGAAATGGACAAACTTTACTCATATACTGTGTACCTTTCATATTTTGTGCGTTTGTCAATAAACTGACTAACTAACTATAACTGTGTCTTGTGAATGGTCCTGTTAGCGTATATTGATGTCTTTCCTCACCATTACTATTACTATTACTGCCATTACCTTCACGACAGTTACCTGTATTACCACCGCCTGTTTCTGGTTATGTATTGCCATTTTGGGGATATACATTTATTTATTAGTGTTTTTTTTTTTTCCTTTGTCATTTAAGTTTGTGTATGTGTGTCCATGTATGTGATTCTGGTAAGTATGATTGAGGCATATTGTAAATGCGTGTCTATATCTGTGTCTGTGTGTCTGTGTGTGTGTGTGTGTGTGTGTGTGTGTGTGTGTATGTGTGTGAACGGTATAATTATCACACACGTACTTCTTTTCCATCATCACCACCACTACCATCGCCATTAGCACCATCGCTCCCTTCCATATCGCATCTCCTATCATCTCACTTAATGCTGTCGTGGGAATAACTGTTTTTTCCCTTCTTTTTCTTCTTATCCTTCTCTTCGTCGCTTAGTGGTCAGCAACATCCGGTGGCTTGACGGTGGCGGGAATGTGAGTGGCTTGTTTCGTTGTCTTTGTGTGTTGTTTTGTTTTGTGTGGTGGTGATATTAATAGTAGTAGTGGTGGTGGTGGTGGTGGTGGTGATAGTAATTGATGATGATAACTATGACTTTGACGATAAAAGACGATGGTGTTGGTGTTGTTATCACTATTAATATTGTTGTTATTATTATTATTATTATTATTATTATTATTATTATTATTATTATTATTATTATTATTATTTTATTATTGTTATTTTACCAGCACCACCACCTCGACCAATATTACTACCACTACTTTTATTAATAATACTTAGCTACTACTACTACTACTGCTACTGCTACTGCTACTGCTGCTACTGCTACTGCTACTACTACTACTATTGCTACAATTAATCATAATAATAATGAATAATGGTAATAATAATGACAATAATGATAATGATAATGATAATAATAATAATAATAGTAATAATAGTAATAATAATGATAATAATAATAATAATAATAATAATAAAATAATAATAATAATAATAATAATAATAATAATAATAATAATATCACTAGCAATATTTCTACTACTACTACTACTACTACTACTACTACTACTACTACTACTACTACTACTACTACTACTACAACAACAACAACAACAACAACAACAACAACAACAACAACAATAACAACAACAACTCAACAACAAATCCACCAGTATTGTTCTTACCAGTATCACTATTGCTGTCATTGATTTCGCTTCTTCTGCTTC
>NC_059270.1:4853715-4903715 GCF_017591435.1 Portunus trituberculatus
GAGGAGGAGGAGGAGGAGGAGGAGGAGGAGGAGGAGGAGGAAAAAAGAAGAAAAATAATTAAGAAAAAAAAAATGATAAGAAGAAGAAAAAATAGAAAAAAAAACTTGCAGAAGAAGAAGAAGAAACAGATAAAGTGAAAACTTGAAGAAACAAAGAATTACAGAAGAGAAGAAAAAGAATAAGAAAAAAAATGAAAGAAGATGAGAGAAAAAAAAACATCAACGACAACATTTGCAGCAATAGAAACAACAAAAACATATTACATTAAAAATATTACACACACACACACACACACACACACACACACACACACACACACACACACACACACACACACACACACACACACACACACACACACACACACACACACACACACACACACACACACCAAGATATTATGATCCAAGAAGCTATAATAGTATATCTCCATTCGTTTATCTGTCTACGTAATATACAAAAGAAAAAGAAAAAAATGTAATAAGCAGTTAATCAAACCTACCACCACCACCGCCACCAACAAAAAACAGCACCACTTCACCACCCACACTCGCCAGTTATCATGTCCCTGTCGCCTCCCCGCCGCGTGACTCCCAGGCTTCCCCCGGCGCGGCTCAGGTGTGGACTGGGAGAAGATGAGGTATGAGCAGGCCGTCCACCACCATTTCCCAGCCTACACATCCACGTAACCGCTAACGCCGCCCACCAGCCGCCTATCCTCCGCCCATCCACCACCGACTCCTGGCAGCATTGAAATTCATATCAGAGTTAAATCGTAAAGGTGTGGAGAGAGAGAGAGAGAGAGAGAGAGAGAGAGAGAGAGAGAGAGAGAGGAGTGGGCGTATAAAAAATAACGGATTAAAAGTAAAGAAAAAGAAATGACGCACCAAAAGAAAGAAAAAGAGAATGAAAATGATTCTGGAAAAAATATACAAGTGAAAAGAGAGAGAGAGAGAGAGAGAGAGAGAGAGAGAGAGAGAGAGAGAGAGAGAGAGAGAATATTTTAAGAAGATTCTGAGGACAAGTCTGATCCAGTGCCTTGTTTGTTCTTACTTAGGAATGAAGTAGAACGAAAAGGCACTAAAGGCTACTGTTCCTTTCAAAGAAGCGTATAGATCTGCGTGTGTGTGAGAGAATAGGAGAGTTAGAGATGGGCTTCTCTGAGAACTGGCGAACATGAATAAGAACAAGTTGCAAAAGACGAAGGAAAGGGATTTTTAAGGAGAGACATTTTATACCACATACAGTAAAGGAAAGAAAATATATGGTGTTTTATATGTTCTTTTTGTTATATTGTGTAAAGTACTACTTACAATTAAATAGTAAATAGAAAAAAAAATAATATATGGCAACGTAACTTACTCTACATCAAAAGAATTATATGAGAAAATGTTTCCTATGAAAAGTTTTAAAACAATCTTTATATATTACATAGCAACATTCTGCACACACAAGACAAGGGACACTCGTTTCTCCCACCTATTCCATCGCTGAAGTAATGCCGTGTTCCCGTGTGTCTCTTTGGAAGAGCGAGGTCACAGTGTAACTGTCAACACATCAAGTGGAAGCAAGTCACCCGCGGCAGCTTCCTGGTATGAGAGGCAAGACTGCTTGTTACCGTGCTGGAGTCGTCTTTCCTGCCCAGCTCATGTCATCACTGAGTCCTTAATTAAAGTAAGATGAATGGCAGGACGTTGAGTGTCGCTCTTTGTGTTTTCCTTCACAGAAACGTCCATAAAATCTTTTGTACGTTATAATTCCCATGGTTCATGTCTGTGTCGATCATTTCTGTCAGTCATACACAGGCATGTTTGCCCCTTTTGCTCGCAGACCTGACGTCCTTTGTTTCTGACAGTGTTCTTTTTCTTTCGTCGTTACTGGTGATCTTCTGTCTTTCTAGAGCTTTTGGCGAAAGTTTTGCTGTTCTCTTAGACATTTAAAGGTGAAACGAGAGAGAATGGGAGGAGAGAGGAGAGGAGGGGACAGTACAGGAGAAGACATGGGGGAGGGAATGAGAAAGGGAATGGAGGAGAGAGAGTAGAGGAAAGAAAAGAAGGAGGAGAGGAGAGGAGAGAAGAGGAGAGAGAGAGAGAGATTCCTAACTAAGCTTGATATGTGAATTCTTCCAAACTTTGAACAAAGCATCATAATATAGAATAGTATCCACACAGTGCAACACTCGTACTCATATGTCATGCGTGAGAGGCCTGACGCGTGAAGACTCAGATCACCACAGAAAAAAAAAGCGAACTCAGTGACAGGTGTAGACGGTGAGTGTCAAGAGGTAATCAGTCGCCAGGTGTGTACTAAGCATTCCTGACACACCTTGATGGATGTCCCAGCGAGGTATTGACAGGGGGGAGAGAGAGAGAGAGAGAGAGAGAGAGAGAGAGAGAGAGAGAGAGAGAGAGAGAGAGAGAGAGAGAGACGGACAGACAGACAAACAGAATAGCAGAAAGACAAATAGACAAACAGACAGAGAGAGAGAATGGCAAAAAGACAGATAGACAGACAGACAGACAGATAGACAGAGCGTACATGTAGCAGTATTAACTATTCAACTTAAGATCTGCCGAGAAAATTATGCATATATATATATAATCTTCAAGACACGTTACACTCTCTTATTCTGTGTCTAAAATGCTTCTTTCTTTCTCCCTCAGCAAGGCGGCGACGGTCCTGGCGTGTCACCTGTTGATTAACTCCGCTCAGGTAGGTGTGCTTCAAGACTACCTGTTGCTCCTCTTATTTGTGTACTGATATATTTGTCTATTTATTTATTTATACTTGTTCATTTGTTAATTTATTTTGGAGAGAGAAAAAAAGAGAGAAAGCAGAGAAGAGAAAGAGAATATGACTACCATCCCTTCCCTCTCTGTCCCTTCCCTCCGTCCACGGGGAAAAAAAAAGACATGCAAACACAGACTAGTAGATAAAAGGACGCGATGAGTAAAACGGCCAGACAAGCAGGCACGTGGGCGGGGCGTATCCAACGAATGCTCTGGTGAAGAAAATTATGGCGATTACAACACACTGGTTTAGTTTGTAACCGCATAATGCGTCACTTGCGAAACTTCAGAGGCAGTGAGGCATTCTTAACAGTTTCACAAGTTATCCACCAGTAATTAGACCAGTTGAAAAAAAATATGATGTTCAGCCGCATTCACTGTGTTTTTAATCTACTAACTAAAGATACGATTATGAGTAATGTATACTTATTGTGAGGAAATATTTCATGAGGCCAGTCATTTATTCTTTATGACATTGATTTCACCCACTAATTCTGAATTCTTATTTTTATTTTGTTAGAACTTATATATATATATATATATATATATATATATATATATATATATATATATATATATATATATATATATATATATATATATATATATATATATATATATATATATATATATATATATATATATATATATATTCATTAACTTTGAATCAGTAGATACAGTCCATAGATAGAATATTACCACCGTAAAAAAAAAATAGTCACTTTATAAGGCCTTTTCCTCCTCGTAATGGCATTTACATCATTCACTGATTTTGAAATCTCTCACAGCGAGATTGAGTTGGCAGTGGCAGTAATCTGGCCCTCGATCTGCCCCTGCTGGCTTGATGGAGTGTTCTGGGAGCCAGAAAAAAGGGGCTTTGATATGAAAGAATCAATTTATACTGCCAGTGACTCCTTAGAGTGTCAAATATGTCAGATCTAATTCACTATTTGAATAAGTTAAATCACTTAGGTTGCGTCTCCCAATGTCGCGTCACACCCTCGCTGGCTGGCCTCTTTCCTCGCTCCAGTGACGGGGAAGGAACGCCAGCAGTAGTGTAAGACTAAACTTTGTGTTCTCAAAGGCTGTGTAGTAATGAGCAAAGATATCAAGGAGGAAATGTTGATACGAAATGTAAGGATGATTTAAAATAATCATTCCTCACCGGAAAGAAGGATCGCTCACCACAATACCTTATTTTGTTATAATTCTTTTTTTTTTTCTTGTTGACTTTGTAATGTTTCAGCAAATATTCATCAAAGAACTACAGTAATTTGTTCTTTCCTTGAATGTGTTGTATGTACCATAATATAAAGAATAGATAGATGGGCAACATATTCGTACAATTGTGAATATGATTTTGTCTTCGGAATAGTTTATGTAAAAGTAAGAGATAAGATCGTAAAACACACATGGTTTACTGGCACCAACGAATGCAGTTATGCCATTGAAGGGATTTGTACAAGAAAGTAATCAAGAGCGATCGTTACAAAAATAAATGCGCTAAAACATAAATGCAACAATTAATACTTCACTTGTAGCTCGGATTTCACTTAACTACATCTTATCACCACCACCACCACCACCACCACCGCCACCAAGCGACACCATTACATACACAACATCACGTCTTTTGAGGCTACATTAATCTTCTAATTTCCACGAGTGTGTCAAAACCCGCGTTCCTGATAACATCTAGTTGACGTGTTAATGTATTGACGTGTCTCTCGTTAGCAGCAGCAGGTGCAAATTTATGGAGCCGTTTAACTTTTCTTTCAATTAAATATTGCCGTGTATACATGGAGGTGCCTGCCCGTAATGGCGCGCTGAAAGGTATTTATTGATGTAACAATATTTTGCGCTATATATTCTACATCGGCAGCATTGGAAGAGCTTGTGAACTCAGGTGTTCAGTGTGTGTGTGCGTGTATGTGTGTGTGTGTGTGTGTGTGTGTGTGTGTGTGTGTGTGTGTGTGTGTGTGTGTGTGTGTGTGTGTGTGTGCGTCACTGCCACCTGGTCTTTTAGGATGCACAGGGTGGAGAGAGGCAAGCAGACAGGCAGGAAGATAGGGAAGTGGGAGGTGGGAGGTGGGAGATGCTGGGGGACATGTGGAGAGGGTTGATGGACTCGGGAGAAGTTGAAAGAAGAGAGGAAAGACTGGGAGAGACAGGGAAGAGTTTGGGGTTGGGGAAGAGAGGTAGGAAAGGCTGGGAGACTGAGGGGGATAGGGAGAGGATGGAATAGATGGGGAAAAGAGAGAGGCAGTCAAGGGAAGGCGGAGAGGGGCGGGACGTGCTGAGATTTATAGACCTTGGTGATATATAATTTATGAATAATGAGATGTATAATTATGTGATAAGGTAGGAAGCAGTGCACGTCTTGAGTTGTTAATGAGAGGGACAAGTCTCGCCTGGTGTATTGGAAGCGAGGACTATAAATCACTCTGTTGCTTGTCCTCTTAAACGTTTCTTAGCTTCATCTCTCAACTACTTGTGGGGAAATATACTGGATTTTTTCCCCTCTTTTTTATGGATTCAGGGGTGAATCTACTGGTTCTTGACAACAACAAATGAGGGAAAGTAACTCATTTTGTCTTGTTCTCTTAAATGTTTCTGAGCTTCATCTATAAACTACAATTGTGGGGAAATATAATGGATTTTTTTTCTGTTTTTTTTCTTTCTTTTTGGACTCAGAGTATTTAAAGTATGTTTCAGTGACTCTGGTGGTTCTTTGGCAACAACGAACCAAGGAAAGTAACTCATTTTGTTTCGGGTTGTTTAAACGTTTCCTCGCTTCATTTCAACTTCTAAAGAAAAAATGTACTAGTTTATTTTTTTTATGAGTGAATTTTATTTTTGAAGAGTGTTTTAATGTTTTTGGAATGACTTCAACAACAATTTTGCATCATCGGTAAGGAAAATGCACATGAATATCTAAGCGATCATCAATGTGACCTTTGAAAATTGTCCTAATAATAGAATGGTGCTTGGTTAAGAATATGAGTGTTATCTCACCTGCATTGCTTAACGTGGAACATGTTTAGAATTACTGCAATACCCTCACACTTTTATCAGTACGAATATATGACTTCCTAGAAAAGCACTGATGCAAGAAAGGTGAGGAGCATTCGCGAACTTCCCTCTCTCGAGAAAAATCATATTCCTTTCACTGGCAAATTTGTTGGTATATTTAGCTTTAATTGATAAGATTCTGCTTCAGTTCCTTTAGTATCAATTTTTATCTGATTACGATGCTTTTGGTGTCCTGTGACTTACACTAAACGCGAATTATTCAGAAGGCGCTGCTGTGCACATGTAGCTCTTCGTCACAATAAAGTGTTTTGATACCATTAAGTCTTGACGCTGAACATCTTGCATTATGGTACATTTTCTCGTTCCTCCCCCCAGTCTCGTTACCTGGTGTTTGTGTCCCAACCCACCGCGACAGGCAAGCAGCCCACGTATCGTTAACACCTATTCATTACGCTATTTTTAAACCCAGGCAGGTGTGAAGAGAGAGTGCAACGAGCGACACAAGTGGTGTGCGGTGAACAGATGTGGGAGGAAAGAGATGGAGAGAGAGAGAGAGAGAGAGAGAGAGAGAGAGAGAGAGAGAGAGAGAGAGAGAGAGAGAGAGAGAGAGAGAGAGAGAGAGAGAGGGAGGGAGAAAGGGTGGATACTAAGAGGTCTAGTAAACTTCAAATCTACAAATCAAATGGAATGTAAAATACTAATCTCATTTAACTTTTTTTTATTTTGATAGCTCTGCTTGGGCCAAGAACTGGGAATGTAATGATACCTAGCTTGATAAATTTTACGTCTACAGATCGAATAAAAAGTTGAAATACAAACACATAAACGGATTTTTTTCTGTTAAGAGTTCAGTAAAAAAAAAACGAGAAATAAAAAATCAAGGAGGAAATGTGTGATGAATACGAGTAGAAGTAGTTGTGTTATTCTGAACTATTTCCACGGAGCATTTTGTACAGTGGCATCACATCGAAGATCACCTGTACATCGCGTTATCAGAACAGGAGTGAGCGGGGATATGCGGCAGACTGAGGCCCGTAATTTCAAACGTTATGCCTTCTCACCATCACTGCATTCCAAAGAGCCAGTTGAAGATACTCGTGTTTGTAAGGATATTTTATGGTTCTGGTTACAGATTTGCACGATTTCTGGCTTACTAAAAGGAGAAACTGTCTTGAAATCCCGGCTAGCTGTTTCTGTGGCCTTGGAAAATTGCCGTAGTGAAAGGGGGAGGCGTTTCTGAATACGGGCGTGAGGTAAGCAATGCTGAGGAGTGGAATGAACAGAGCAATGCTGTAGGATCATAGTTTGGAGCAGGCAAAAGACCCAGTATATAAGAGAATGATGGACCGCTGTTGTGACCTCGGTTGGAAGAAGCAGAAAGGAAACTGGAGAGAAAGAAAAGTGGAATATGAATGTTGTGAGATAAAAATGAGGTTAATACTGATGATGTGTAGCATGGACTGCACTCTATTGTATGTAGCTGTGCGGTATATGTGTTATGTTTGTAGGTGTATGTGTGTGTTTTCTGTGTGTGTGTGTGTGTGTGTGTGTGTGTGTGTAGGTAGGTAGGTATATATGAATGTAGGTAGACGGTAAGATAGATGCATTCTCTCTCTCTCTCTCTCTCTCTCTCTCTCTCTCTCTCTCTCTCTCTCTCTCTCTCTCTCTCTCTCTCTCTCTCTCTCTCTCTCTCTCTCTCTCTCTCTCTCTCTCTCGTGTGGCTGTGAAGAAAGACGGAGAATAAATCATAATGTTTAATGCATCATAAAAATAGACATGTATTGAAATAAAAATGAACATCTTGACAAAGAAGGAAATAATCAAGTGTTGCAACAGAAGCACGATAACTGCGGCATTGTTATAACGGCAGAGAGACATTGCACAGTGTTCTCAAATGTTACAATGTGATATTTATATTCGATGTAACATTTTTTATTTAAGGGATTCACTTGTTTTAATGATTTTGGTGATAATCTAGCAAGGATTTTTTAGGCACCATCAATGGAGAAAGACACTTAAAAAACGAATAAATATGAACTACGGTTTGCTATTCACATTTTATTTATTTATTTAGTTTTTTATGTCTGGGGCTTTTGTAATTCATATCATTATTTACATCTTGGTTGTCACATTTGGGTGAGCAGATAGCTTTGGCGTAAAAGTGAGCATTTATGTCAAGTTTTTTTTTTTTATAAACTCTTCATTTAGTCATTTATTTATTTTCTATTTAGGGAGTGCCTCCTTAACCTCACTTTTGTTTTTCCCGCCTTGTCCTTGAGTTCCTGTTTAGAAAGTGGACCAGTGATGTTGCCGCCTCCCGGTAATTGTGCACAAGTCCTTCTACGTTCATGCGAACTCCTGTGGTCTGAGTTTGGGGTTGGTGTTTTGGCTTTACTTGATAACGTTATCAAATTGTTCTCTATCAGTCTCAGGTGACCTCAGAAGTCATGTCCAACCCCTCAAGTCAAATTGTCGCTGTGGACAAACTTGGGGCTGACATGTTATAAAGTTAAGGAGTCTCGGAATGCACAAACTGACATACGAGTTAGTAAACATATACAGTTTTATTTTTCATTTTTATAAGTATAGAAATTTATTTTATACATGTTTATCTTTCCATATATTTTCTTATATAGCCAGATCATTGCAGAACACGAGGCACTGTATACATGAAAGATTGTCCCCGGAAAGCAACAGGGAAATTGGCTGGAAAGAAACGATTCCCCTTTGAGGATTGATAAAAAAAATAACTTATAGGAAAAGAAAGCCGGAAGAGCTACTGTTCCTCTTTCAGTGCGAATCCTGTAGGGAGCGTGCAGGAAGTGGTGTCCTAGGGATGGATGCACGGGATGTTGGCTGTGTAGGGAAGGAAAGAGAGGTAGGGGCACAACACTCTTGGGAATCATTCGTGTTATCTTTTCAAGCTTCATGTCCCCTTCCTGCAATGGTCCAATAGTGTTTGTTGTTGTTGTTGTTGTTGTTGTTGTTGTTGTTGTTGTTGTTGTTGTTGTTATTGCTATTGTTGTTGCTATTGCTCTTGTTGTCGTTGTTGTTGTTGTTGTTGTTGTTGTTGTTGTTGTTGTTGTTGTTGTTGTTGCTGCTGCTATTGCTGTTACTGTTGTTGTTGCTGGTGTTGTTATTGTTGTTATTGCTGTTGTTATTGTTGTTATTGTTGTTGTTGTTTTGTAGTACTAGTGGTGGTGGTGGTGGTGGTGTTGCTATTGCTGTTGCTGTTGTTGTTGTTGCTGTTGATGTTATTGTTGTTATTGTTGCTGTTATTGTTGTTTTGTAGTAGTGGTGGTGGTGGTCGTGGTGATGATGGTGGTGGTGGTACCGTTGTTGGTAGTGGTGACGATGGTAGTGTGGCAGTGATGGATGTAGTGGTGATGATAGTGGTTAGTGATTATGCTAATGATATGATAATGGGCCGTACTGATGATGGTGATGATACTAAAATAATGCGTTGATAACTGGTCATTTACTCACCACCAGTTGACGTGTTCATAACCCAGATTGACGAACTCACCCAAGGAGTATTCCATCTTCCTGCGACTTGAAGCAGGTTTCACGACATTTGTCTCTGATTCTTAGCTATCTCTCTTAATCTTTTAGGGAACTGGCAATAAACTGGGTCCTTTTCTCTTTTATTTTTTGTTGACCTTGACTAACTTCCTCTATTCCACGTTAAAGAAAGAAGAAGTACACTTGAACACACCCGCACACACGCTGGCACGCATTCACGCAGGTATTCTAGAAAAATAATCAATTGATGAAAAGTCCTGGTGTGTCTGTGTTTTCTTTCCTTTAACTCCGAGGCTTTTTGAAGTACTCCACCATTAGACGTCTTGGCGACATGTGTAATGAAAGAGCCTGGGATCTGAAGAGAGGAATGGGTGCTGTACATACCTGCCCACTGCTTTGTATTCATTGCTTACACAAGGACAAAAGAAAACTCGTCGCCTAGAAATATTCCCTGCATCACTCTGTCGCTGAGGCGGATGACTCCTCCATATCCACTACCTCTTAATACTTCTTTACTGCTGAGAGCCTCGCATTCTTAACCACATTGGGATATCATTACGACTGACATCAAAGGCAACAGGAATTTTAGTTGGATTGCGATGGGTATGTTCATTTCCATTTTAATTGTATGGAATTCTTGTGTAACTTGACTGTACAAAATTTTCTTTAGCTCTCACTATCACTGAAAATTTCAACTGTTCTTTAAGAGTCTGATAATATGAGGTACGTAATGTGTCAGTTGGTTGGCTTCCTCTAAGCTTATGATGTATAAACTGATATTCTCTTTATTCACGAGCCTAGAGCCTGAAGCCTGCCGTTCTTTGTATCATGTAGCACTAGAAAATACAGGTTTGTGCTTCCATCATGAACAAACCGAGATTCTCAACCATACAGTTCTAATCCCATGTGAGATAAGAAAGTGATTTTCTTATAATATGAGCTTAGAATCTGATGTCTACCATTCCTAATAGTAATCCTGCAAGCTGGGAACGCACTGGCTGGTGTCCTGAATGTCCCCAGACCCTAGAGCCTGTAGCCTGCCAAGGTGGAGGCCGCTGTCTCTATTGTTTTAGGCATGAGGGGTGAGCTGCATGAATGGCTGCCCGCTCCCCAAGAAGAGACAGTAAAGAACGTGCACACTTCCTAGGTATGCAGGTTTACGCAAATAAGATGCTAAATGTTGGACTAATGTACGTAAATAAGATACCAATATACCCAGGCTATTTTGATGCCGCCGCTCCTAAGCATTTTTTACCTGCATTGTTGTCTTGCATCATTGACTTTGGGGATGGCTTGTGATTATCGATCTTCGTCCTCGTTTTTGTTCCTGTTATTGTTGTTGTTGTTCCTGAACCTGCTGCTGCTGCTGCTTCTGTTGCTGGTGTTTCATCATGTTCTTTATATGATGGACGGACATGTGTGTGTGTTATTTGTCTTGGTGAAGTTCCTCATTTGCATGGACTGGTGTCACTTAACGTTGTGCAATCTTGGTTAAAGTCATGTAACGTGCCACACTTACTACCACTGTGCATAGTGCTTGTTATTCATTAATCCAGAGTGTTCAATCAGTGCAAGAATCTTTTAGTTGTCAAATTTACAAGAAAATCTTAAGTAAAGTAGGCGATTTAATTCCTTCAGCATCACTATACCAGTTTTAATTTCCTCATAAGAGAACTATATTGATTTTATGATGATATTTGTCTTTAATGAAGGAATAAATATTCATCTTAAAACTGTTTATCACCTTATTTATACCTTCATTTTTTTCTATGTATTTATTCATCCTTTCTTGAACAAGTTGTGCTGACTGCATTTGTTTTAGAAATAGCAATTGACAGTACACGCCAGTAGGCTGAAATTAATCAAAAACACTAAAATTCATTGATAGTGCAGTATTTTACTTGACTGTAGACCACTACTGTGTCCTTATTCTGCAACACACAGCGCCACCATCTGGTCCACGCTAACCACCTCCTCCACACACCCATTCTCTCTCAAGACCACAGCTGTCTGCATATTCTCGAACGACACAGGCCCGGCCGTCTCCTGAGGCGTGAATCGGAACAATCTCGACAACGTGGCTGTGAGACATTTTCCGCAGCGAGGGAGAATAAGGAATAGTTGGAAACACTCTGTACTGAACTTCACGGGACACTCAAGGGACGACACTGGCTGCTGAGTGTTGGCGTGGCGGCACCTGCTTCTTGTATGATGCATGAAGGTGAAATCAAACCGCCAGCTGGGGTAGTAGGATGAGGCAGGTGCTGAGGCTTGAATTCCTCCCATAACCATCATTAATTCTTCGAGAGGTTCGCTAGAAGGATGCTAAGACAATACTGGCTTTATCTTACCTTAGCCAATACTTATTTTCGCATCATCGTTCTGTTCATCTTCCTCATCCTCCTCCTCCTCATCATCATCATCAGCCAATGTGATTTCAGTGCAGGACAAACGTTTCCTCCACTCAGTCTTCTACACTCATTTCGTTTGTCTGCGTCTGTTTCATGCCACCCTGCTTCCTTAGATATGGGTGCAGACAGTGGCCTTTCCTCAAGGTATATTAATCTTCTGGAGTGTCTTGTACGGAACTAAAATAATACCTCTTCATACTCAACATCTTTATTTACTGACAGACAAATGGACAGACACGAGAATAACCTAGATAATTCAGATATTAGATGAATTAAAACAGTAACGAAAAGGTAAAAGAGTTGAAATTCAATCAAAGAAGCGAATGAGGCAGCAGTGAGAGTGAGTGAGGGTGGGAGAGGAAGGAGGGAGGGAATTTGAGAAGAGGAAACGAGACCCAGGTGAGTCGTGAATTACCATGGGGTATGAGAGGTAAAGAGGCGATGTGAATAATGGGGGCAAGGGTGTGAGGGAGGGGAAGAGGGGGGAGGGCAAGAAAGAAGCAGGATGTGTACAAGGTCAGAAGGAGGAAAAAGCGATAATCAAGGAAGAGACGAGTAAAAGAAGAATAGAGCAATCAAGGAAGAGAGAGAGAGAGAGAGAGAGAGAGAGAGAGAGAGAGAGAGAGAGAGAGAGAGAGAGAGAGAGAGACCATAAACCCTCTAATTATCTCTTGAAAGAAAGAAAAGTATAACATAGAACAGAGTGACAGTGATGAGTTTACATTTCAAAGAACCGTTGCAAATATTACGTTCTGGCGAAATAATAACGTTACATTAACTGACATGGCAAATAGATTACCTACAAAGCAGAAATGAAAAACTTCTTTGCTCTATGTTGAAATGATAAATGTTCTTTTAGTATGAGGAATAATAAACCGTTTTACAAATCATACACTCTCTCTAATAAATGATGAAGGAATATAATGTAGTTGCAACCACAAAAATCTCCATACGAGGTGAATCCTGCAGTAAATATTCATGATGGTACGTGATATTACAGTTGAGCAATAGAAAACCACTTTATTTTAATGTTCAAAGGTGTGCCAGGTAACTTTATCCTGATAGTGTCGTTTTTGAGAGAGTTGTAATTACTTGTCTACGAATATTTCCCACTGCTTTGTAATTATTTCATGGAATATATATTTGTGCAACTTTAGTGGAGTGATAAATAATTGCTAACCTTTTTCATCCTCCTTGGCATGTAAGAAAAATTGAGATTATATGCACGGGTCAAAGTATAGCAATCAAGAGAGACGCTGAATGTATGCACAAAATTGATAACTCGTGCCAGAATCTACAAGGGACATCAGACTGTTATGCTTCATTATTTCAAACAATTTGCTCCCTCATAAGAACAGTTTTGTTTTCAATGGCCGTAGAATTACTGACTTGGCTTATTTTTCTGATCATGGACTTAGAACATTAGTTGAAAAAATCACTACAATCATGAAAACTTCCTTGAAAATCTCTATTACTTCACTCTAATAATTTTCAAGTAGTCGAGTTAAATCGCCGTAACATTGGAACATGAGTCTAATGTTCACATGTAACAGGTTAAGAATTTACGTCTTCAGGTGTAGTTAAATGTCATATCAGGAAATGACGAAATACAATGAGGATAACTGTATAAATTTGGGTATGGTTATTCGAAAATTGGCAGTAGATTAAGATCAAGAATTTAGAGCTGCGTTGTAGGAAAAAATTCAAAAGATATCGGGTTTTTTTATTAGAAAAATTGGTTGCTAATTGAAATTTACGCTTAATTTGTCAAAAAGAAATTCTAATTTATGATATTTGATTCATCTGAGTGGCTAGCATTTACGAAAGATTTGCTTCAAAATTTACAGTAACATCCTGAAACTTGACTAGTTTGGAAAAAAGATTCAAATGTTTTACCTTTTTATTTATTTATTTTTTTTTAGAAAAGTATTAAGTTGATATCATTCTACAGCTGTCTGGTAGCAATACTCAGGTTGAAAACTCACAGGTGCATAGTCAAAATTTGACAAACGTTGTCAAAATCTACATTTCTCATATAAAACATACAACTGTTTGGAGAAACTTTATGACTGTTTGATTAAAAAGATTTACTGCCTTGTCAGAAGCCATTGTCGTTTGGTTAACATACATTCATCATTGGCAAAAAAAATATGCAACTGGTTAATGAAAACTTTCACGTCAGAATTTACAATAGAACTCGACAACGTCATAAGTTACAGGTGATAAAGCCAGAGTTTCCACGTGTAGTTCATCAAAGTAGCAAAATGTACAGGTGAACTCAATCATGTCAGTGTTTAAGATCAACCAAATCATGTAGTACTCGGACTGAAGAAAGAAGTGTACGCTCCGTGAGTTCAATAAATTTCCAGATGAGAGGAAGAACAAAGTTAAGAAAATGATAAAGGAAATATTTATACGTGAAGTTGAGACGTGAAGATTTACAGGTGAGGAGGAAGAGATGACAGGTGGGAGATTAGCAGGTCACAGAGGTGTGTGTGTGTGTGTGTGTGTGTGTGTGTGTGTGTGTGTGTGTGTGTGTGTGTGTGTGTGTGTCTGTCGGTTCCCTTCCTGGTCCTTAATTGCAGTGCTGAGATTGGAGTCAGTTCTTCCATTGTGCCCAGGTGAATGGCCGCCACGATAGATGGGGAGGAGGAAAAAGGAGAAGAGGTGGAGGAGGAGGAGGAGGACGAGAAAAGAATGAGAAGAAACACTTAATTGGTAGATATATAAATCAGTGAAGAGAAAGATGGATAGATAACCTGGATAAATAAACAAATGAATTCATAGATAAATAGAAAGATAGTGATAAGAACCGAATTAACATCCAGGTTCTTAGTATCAAAGTAGAATAAAGATTAGAATATATGAGCTAAATAAAAGCAAAAAAAGAAGTATGCATTTAAATAGATAATGCATTAAAATAGATACATTAATAGATAAATGCACAGACACATACATACATACATTTAATACATACGTGCATGCATAATAGATACTTAGATAGATAAAACAGGAAGATAGGTACAAAAGAATGTCAAATGAACTCGGCACACACAAACATACAAACACACACACACACACACACACACACACACACACACACACACACACACACACACACACACACACACACAACGTCATCTAAATATCTATCCTATTTACATGTGTTTGCCATCATCTATATCCAAGTAAGGAGTTGTCTGCCCTCCCTCCCCTCACAACCCCCCACCCCCAACCACGACCCTTCTTCCCCATGCTCATGTACGTATAGAATCTGCTGTATCATTGCACATTCACACACACACACACACACACACACACACACACACATGTACACTAAATTTCCTCGAATCACGTAACTCTAATTTATTTTATGTGTTTGCTCCTTATCGTTCGTTTCCTTTCACTTCCTCTCTCTCTCTCTCTCTCTCTCTCTCTCTCTCTCTCTCTCTCTCTCTCTCTCTCTCTCTCTCTCTCTCTCTCTCTCTCTCTCTCTCTCTCTCTCTCTCTCTCTCTCTCTCTCTCTCTCTCTCTCTCTCTCTTCTCCTTCTCCTCGTTTTTCTTCCTCCATTTCTAACTTCCTCCCCCTCCCTCCCATTTCCTTTTTCCTCCTTCGTTTATTTCCTTCGTTCTATCCTCTCTTTCTCTTCCCTGACCAAAATTCCTTCACGTTATTTTTTTTTCCTCGTTTATTCCTCTTTTTCTTTTTCCCTTCCCACTACCTTTTATTTTTTCTCTCTCCCTGCTTTTCCTTCCATTAAGTATCTTTCTTCCTTTACCTTCCTTTCTCAACATTTTTTCCTCCTTTTAATATTTCCTTCTTCCTCCTCCTCCTCCTCCTCCTCCTCCTCCTCCTCCTCCTCTTCACATCACCTGCTTTTCCTTCAAACACACGTCTTTCGCGGCTCACTCATTCGTTAACATTAGTACGAAAACTCTAGGTCTTGGGCCACGAATGTTGATAAAAATACTCATAATCCCCGATATAGCGAAACTTTATGCACTGGTTTCTCAATATTTCGAACCACGTAAACCAGCAGAGAGAACCTTGTAAGCTGAGTTAAGATTCGTAGCATGTAGTGAAGGCGAACTCTGTAAAGGTGGCGACGAGAGGGAACCTTTGAATCAAGTGCTATTGAGAATTTGTCACCCACCTTGTTTGAGTTATGATTGTTTTGTTGTGTGTGATAACTGTACCTATTGCTTCCATCAGAGGGCTCCGGATTGACATATAATGGCTATGTAAATGCGTAGAAATAATACCAGTATCAGTATCAGTATCTCCTATCGTAGTCATCACCTATGCAATTGGTCCCGAGTCTCAGAATTATGCTTTGCCTTTTGTTTGAGAAGTTGTGTTTTTATGCAATATTGAATGCCTTCTTCAACACCATATAATATTCCACTTGACTCTTGCCCTCCCAGCCCACATAACAAGCGCCTCTCATTCGTTCTGCTCCATTGCACATATTTACTTGTGTTCAAAGGCTGTTCCCGCATCTTTTCTACCCTATTGAAAGATTTCTTGTACACCTTATAGAAATCTTATTGTCACCTGCTGTTTGTGTCTCAATATCTTTCTTTCTAATCAGAGTCAATGGTATTTCTTCCGCTACCTAGTACCTGTTTACCTTCTGGTCTAAGGGTTACCACGCTTATT
Source organism: Portunus trituberculatus (assembly GCF_017591435.1). Lineage (NCBI taxonomy): Eukaryota > Metazoa > Arthropoda > Malacostraca > Decapoda > Portunidae > Portunus > Portunus trituberculatus. The sequence continues at coordinate 4,870,132 of NC_059270.1, forward strand.
ATTATTATTATTAGTAGTAGTAGTAGTTGTAGTAGTATTTGTTGTTATTTTTTTGGTACTACGCTGGTTTACTTCTAAAGACACCATATTAAAGATTATAGTGTCGATTTTTCCGTTTCGCTACGACTCCATTGTTCAGTAATCAGAATCCTTGTCATCCATTTCGCTTTAAACAGGTATTTTTTTTTTATGTCCTCCATTGTCTGGCTTCCTGGACAAACATATTCAACTCGTATTGTCTTTTTTCAGCTTGACCTCCTTACCTTTTGTTATATCGCAGTAGATTTGCTATACGTTCTGCTACTTGGCATTTTTTTTTTTCCTTCCTCGCCACAAATACTAATCTTGTTTTATTGCGCTGCACTTCCGAGACGCATTACCAATTTTTCCTAGTCTTTCTTTTTTTTTCTTGCGTTGTTATTTACTTACTATTTTGCTTTTTACGTTTACTGCCATCCTTACTACTACTTCTGCTGCTACTGCTACTACTACTACTACTACTACTACAAGTTTCTTCTTGTTTTCTTCTTCTTCTTCTTCTTCTTTCTCTTTTTCGTTTATAATAAAACAGTAATTACAAGAACGCTGCCAGCAAACACAACAACAGCAACAACAACAACAATAATGAAAATAGTAATAATGACAATGATGATAGCAATAATGATGGTGATAATAATAGTAATAATAATAATAATAATAATAATAATAATAATAATAATAATAATAATAATAATAACAATAATGATAATAGTAATAATAATAATAATAATAATAATAATAATAATAATAATAATAATAATAATAATAATATGAAGAAGAAGAGGAAGTATATGAAGTAAAAGGAGAATGATGTGCTTACGATGATAATGTGCGTTTGACATCATCAGTGTTAGTCAGATCGGACACATCAAAGACACAGGAAGGAGGAGGCAGGATCCGCTCACCATAGCCAGCACTTAACGCTGCCTTTACTCACATTACAGCCTTTGTTTTCGAGTGACAGGACGAGTCACTCTCCCTCGCTGCACGGTTCCCTCTGATCCGTGCAGCGACTGTCGTTGTTTACCGGCAGATGACGCGCACGTTTGATGGATTTCGTTTATTTATATTCACGTTTGAAGGTTTAAAATCCAATGCGCTTTTGTGATTTGTCTTTTCAATGCAAGATTCGTAAAACTTACTGTATTTTCTTTATTCTTGATTTCATTACCTTTGACTACCAATAATTTGTGTTTCTTATATGTAGTCTAGGTTTATTGTTCCTTTCTGCTTCATTACAGCGTGTTCTTAATTGGATTTTTCATAAGGACTGCTTTTCAAGGGCCACGGAAGTTATTGGTCGGTGTCTCTTGTTGTCTTCGCGTACTGGTTGTGCAGAATCACAGTTAGCCACTTTGGCCAGGGAAACATTATTGTCCAATACCCTTCACTGCTAAATATAGAAAACAGTTGAAATAGACGGTAATATGTGGAGAAATGCAGTCTGTCTTCTCTGAGTTTTGTGTTCTATTCCAGCATCGGTATAAGTATTATATTGTGTTCCATAACAGTGTCTCCTGCTTGTTTACCTTCGTTGCTCATAAGGTAAACTGGTAGTGCAAACACAATCACACATCACGTCGCGGAGAAACGAACCCATCCAGGAAGGAAGAAACAGAGTGATTTTGACTGAGTTATGATGCCGGAACAGCAAGGTCACGTGGCGCCGACTAGGGTAAGGACAGGATGGAACTCACAATCTTTAGGCCACGAAATGAGGACTGCATCATCTTCCATCCAGATCTTTTAGGATGGACCAGACGGAGAGGAGCACTGCACCAACATATAGCTTCCTGTATATACTACTTTGAGTTCTTCTAGCGCTTTTTTGTGGCTATATAGTGTTTAGCGACTCTCGTGCTGTTCAACGACGCAGTGCTTAGCTTAGGGCACGGCTGACAGGTTGTGAGTTCGATACTGAAGACGTATTCTCAAATATTTGTCTAATATTTTTACCATATGCAAGCTGTGGGATTTTCAGTGGAATTTTCGTAATTTTAGCGATAAATTTATATTTCTCTAGTAGACTTAAGTATAAACTATAACCCACCATGTAACTCATTATCATTTAACACCAATAATAAGAATCTACGAATAGAATCCATTTAACAGTTACTTTGAGTACCAGAATAAACATATAAACATCTACACTTAAGTTTCCATAGATCGATGATTTGGTTAACATTGACTAATAATATTCAATGAGTTTTGACTGCATAGAGAAGACGAGATGCAGGCGGCTCGCAGGGAGACGCAGAGACGGTCCCCACTGAGCCCGCACTCCTCGCCTCATAAAGTGACTTGATTCAGACCATCCACGCTGTTGGCACCGAGATGATGTGTAATATGCAGCGAATAAAAATAGCTTGGGCATCGGAAAAACGTTTGGTACTCATAAATATCCGTGTAGCATGGTGGTGGAGGCTGTGGCGGCGGTGGTGGTGTGTGCAGTGGTGTGTGCAGTGGGCGTGGCGGGGCGACCTTCTTGGGTTGCTGCTCATGCTCCACTTAACGGCGGCTGTCACAGTGAGGCCCCGGGGCAGGAGGAGCATGATGGCGAACATGAGCATCAACAAGCAGGCGTGCATTACCCTTACCCTTACACACACACACACACACACACACACACACACACACACACACACACACAAGAAAATGGTGAGTGCCAAGAACGTTCAAGACTAAATAATATCGTAAAAAGATTAATAAAATGAATATGAATACATAATAACACAAGCTTGATTCAGTTGCTTCATATTACAACCAGGAAAGACACACACACACACACACACACACACACACACACACACACACACACACACACACACACACACACACACACACACACATAACCCTACAATATATGAAAAAAAGAGGCCTCCATAATAGTTTACTGACAGCGGACCTATTACGTATATTCATCGAAACCACCCGAAGCTCACGCCCACCCTCGGCCTCCTTTGCATATGATTAACCTCCTCCCAAAAACTGGGCGTCGTGTGGCTCTTCTTTTCGATGCCGCCTCCCAAGTAAGGCCTGGACTCGCCTAGGCCTGGTGAAGGAGCTGGGAGAGTTAAGGACCACGTTTTCTTAGTCTCAAATACAGTGTTTTCTCTTGAGGTCTGATTTTCAAGGGATACAGCTGTGATTGTTCGTGTTCTTATAGGGTTTTTGTTTTCTCTTACTGCTGATATAAAATTCTTAGTCATTATTTCATTGATTTAGATTTTTTTCCCATGAACTCTTAATTCGAATTTTTATCCGCTTTTGTTTTTTCCTACCATCTCTTAAGATAGAATGACACAGTAGAAGAAGCAAAAATATTAAGCATCTTCTCTCTTTTATCAGTGTTTTAAATGTTTACAAAAGGGTGACCATAGCAGTACTAAGGTTAAACGACATGCTGGTCGAATTATGAAGCCATCCTTGAAACTACTTTAACATTACCTAAACATTATATAGATCGCTTACTCTATTTTGTCTAAAGATGGACGGACATTATGTTGAAACACATGAAAAATCCTCACTCCAGGCAAAGTTCTCTGATACAAGACTAATCCTTATCGTCACAGAGCATTTCAATCAGATTATCATGGGAGTATTTTTTGCTCAGTAATCCACATTAAACACCATTAGATCCTGTTAGAAATTATCCAGAGAAGACGTCAAAACGTTTACGAATACCGGATTTGGACAGGGAGTGAGAGAGTGAAAACCAGAGTGAAGGGAAAATGAGGAAATAAGATGAGGGAAGGGAAACGGGGAATGGTGATGATTTACAGCAATGGGGTGAGTGAAGGGGCAGAGACGGGTTAGGAATATAAGAGGAGGATATGAGTTCAAAAGGGATATAAGTGAGGACAGTATTAGGGGAGGGAAGTGCAGGGGTGAGAAGGAGATGAAAAGAATGTGAGAATAATTAAGAAGATTATATGAAGAGGAGGTGTGAGAAGGGAGAGAGGGAAGTAGGAAGTAAAGGGAAGGATAAACTGGGAGAGAGAGAGAGAGAGAGAGAGAGAGAGAGAGAGAGAGAGAGAGAGAGAGAGAATGATGTATAATAGAAAAAAAAATAAGAATAACATTAAAAAAATATAAAATAGAACAAGAAAAAGAGACAGCAAGAAAAAAGATGGAAAGAAAGAAGAAAAAAACACAGATAAATAAAAAAATGATTAGAAAAGAAAATGGAAACCAAGAAAAAAAATAACAAAGCGACAATAACAATCGAAGAAATAGAAAAATCAAAACAAAGAAGAAGAAAAAGAAGAAAACGAACAGAGAAATGCGTAAAGGGAAAAGATGAGAGCCGGCCACTATTAAAAAGGATTGGAGCGCTGAGAGTGACAAACGAGGAAACGAGAAACATCAAATCTCGGATCAAAACACAAATAAATCGAATCAAACTCCACAACGCTCCGAAATCCACACACACACACACACACACAGTCCAGGCAGCAGTGTAGGCCTCGTAAACAACACAGCGGAGTAGGCCTACAGAAAAAAAGACAAAAAAGCATTAGGCCTAGTTGACAATAACATAAGCCTCCGCACAAACTCAGTGAGGAGGCGCCGAAAGCTTTATTATTAAGACGCCTTGAGATTCATGTTTTTTTTTATGTCTTCTTTTTATATTAATGCTTGTATATGAGGCTGGATTTGTGAGGGCGTTGAGTCTGTCCCTGTAGGAGTGGTGGGCGTTGTTGTTGTTGTTTTGGGTTGTTGCTAGTAGTTGTAGTTTTGTTAGTGGTAGTTCAGGGGCGTTGGCAGTGATGCGGGTGTTAGAAATGGTAGTAGTAATAGTAGTTGTAACGGTGGTTGTAGTGTATTTGTAGTAGTAGTGGTAGGGCATTGTTGTTGCTGATGCTGTTGGTTGTTGCTAGTAGTAGTAGCGGTAGTAGTATTGGTAGTTGGGGAGCGTTGGTAGTGGATGCAGTAGTGGTGAGGAGGTTAGCAATGGTAGTAGTAATTGTAGTTGTAATGGTGGTTTTAGTGTGTTTGTGGTAGTAGTGGTAGGCCGTTGTTGTTGTTGCTGTTAGTTGTTGCTAGTAGTAGTAGTTTTCCTAGTGGTATTGCAGGGGAGTTGGTAGTAGATGCAGCAGTAATAGGGGTGTTAGAAATGGTGGTAGTAATGGCAATAGTAACGGTGGGTGTAGTGTATTAGTGGTAGTAGTAGTAGTGGTAGCAGTAGTGGTGATTGTATGGTAATATTATACGTAACTTTCTGGCTGTCTATTCCCTTCTCTCTCCCGTCACTTTAACTACTTCGAGAGAGGCGACCATCAAGACACCTCTCCCCCCAACCGTTACTAAGTTGGTTTAATTTGCAACTCATTTCTATCTACCTTTCCTTCTAAGAACTGCAGTTTATTTACTCATCTTTTACTTCTTCTCATGCCTTCAAAAAAGTCACTTGTTTTTGTGCTGCCATCTTAAAAAATAGCATTCGAGTTCATATTCTTTTATTCTTCATGTCTTCTATTTTTATTGGGTGTTTTGCAATTCGACACACACACACACACACACACACACACACACACACACACACACACACTTCCAATATTAGTTTTCAGTAGCACGTCAGGCGTCTTGCAGGCTCATGAGCGAGGGTGGCGAGGCTGGCGAGGCTGGCGAGGGTGGATGGGTAACATGAGGGGGATTCTCAGCAAACTGTCGACAGGAATGGGAAAAAATATCATGCCTTGCCGCGAAGGAGCTGAAGGCAGGGGCGGTGTCCATCACTTCCGTACCCTGCCGTCACGCTGGCCCGCTGCCTTCCATGTATGTATGTATGTATGCATCGTAAGTTTTCGTTGAATATTATTATGTATCATCCGTTCTCGCTGGATACTTATCATGTATTACACATTTCATAACGCTGGCTAGTAATTTATTCCTTCCCTGGTGTGGTACAGTCCGTGTGAGTCATGTAGCAGTCTCCTTACGACACAGATATTGATTGATTGATATACCCTTTTAAGAATTTATTTATCGATGCACTTAGTTATACATCAACTTAAACATCTGCTTACTTTTTTTGTATTTATTTTAAGGGAGAAACTGCACACCAACCTGCTTGCTACACATGTGAGAGGGATAAGGTGTGGATCTATTTAGTTATACATCAATTTATACATCTGCTTATTTTTTTGGGATTTATATTTAAAGGGAGAAACTGCACATCAACCTGCTTGCTACACATGTGCAATTATACTTCAACTTAAACATCTGCTGACTTTCTTATTTATTTTTAAAGAGAAACTACGCATCAACTTGCTATTTATGTGAAAGGGTTGGGATTTGCATGTTTGTTCTTTTGTGACGCAGATTTTGTTGGTTATTTCTTCTTCATTTATTAAGATTTTTACTCATTTTACTTATTTTCTTTGCTTGTATGAAACTTTTACCATATTTTTTTTATATATCTTCATGTTCCTATTCCCTGGAGTCTTTTTTCCCTACTTGTATCAATTTGAATATTTTTTTATTGTATTTGTAAGAACATCTTCTCTGGTTAATGTGAAAAGGTTTAATTTACCTATTTTTTATTTGGTTTTGTGTTGTCTTTGTACGTAGAAACTGAGAGAAATGTATTAGTTTATGGAATAGTATGATTTGTGTTTTTTTTGTAGGAATATCTTGTCTAATTTATGTGAGTGGATTTAATTTATCTATTCCTTATCTGGTTTCTGTGTTGTCTGTGAGTAGGCAATGAAAAAAATATATCACTTATTTTATGGAATCGTTGAGTGATTTTTTTTTCTTTTTTTACAATTTCTTTTTCTTTCATGGACTGAGAAGGATACATATATTCATAGATTCCTTTCCATCTCTTCCTCATAACTTCTCTTCATATATTCCTCGTACATTTTTGCTTGTTTATTCATGTCTTTACTCTCTCTCTCTCTCTCTCTCTCTCTCTCTCTCTCTCTCTCTCTCTCTCTCTCTCTCTCTCTCTCTCTCTCTCTCTCTCTCTCTCTCTCTCTCTCTCTCTCTCTCTCTCTCTGTCTGTCTGTCTGTCTGTTTGTTTGTTTGTTTGTCTGTCTGTCTGTCTGTCTGTCTGTCTGTCTGTCTGTCTCTCTGTCTCTCTCTCTCTCTCTCTCTCTCTCTCTCTCTCTCTCTCTCTCTCTCTCTCTCTCTCTCTCTCTCTCTCTCTCTCTCTCTCTCTCTCTCTCTCTCTCTCTCTCTCTCTGTGTGTGTGGGAAGATTTCATCACTTGTTCCTTTTTTTGTCCTGATTGAAATTGTGTTCGTTGATTGTTTGTATGCTTCTCTTTTTTTTTCTTTTTCTTTCTCTCTCTCGTGTAGTTGTTTTCTTTCTTTTTTTCCTCTTTTCTTTCCTCGATTTTTTTTTTTTTTTTTTTGTGTCTTGATCTCTTTTCTTTCCACGGATTTCTTCTGTGGTTAGTTGTGTTGTATTGTTTGTTTCCCTGTCATTTCCTTCTCTCTTTTCCTCACCTTGTTGCTTTCTGCCTCATTTATTTACGAGTTTTCATTTTTTTTTTCTATCCGTGCTGTCAATTTTCATGTTTTCTTCTCGATTTTCATATAGTGGTTGATTATTATGTATCTACTGCTTTTTATTACTTTCATCTTATATCTATCCATTCTCTACTAGTAATCTTCCTCATTTATTTAATTTTATTTTATTTCATCGTTATTTACATTGTTTTCACACACATAAAGTGGTTGATTATGTATTTATCACCCTTATTATTACTTATTTCCTTTTATCTTCATTCTTTTCTAATAATCTTCCTCATTTACTTCATTTTTTTTCAACTCTCGTATTTTTGGGGGGATTCTCTTCTCTTCACCTCTTTTGTTGCTTTTAATATCTCTATACGACATTATTCCCACTGTGTAGTATGGTCAGCCACTCTAGTTAACTTCTTTTATCTGTTTCCATTCATTGCGTCTTGGTTACATTAATTTTTCGGCTTGATTTCAAGTGGTTGGATCTTTATTATATACATATTTTTCTCATTAATTTGTATGTATCTTAATTTCCTCTCCTTTGTCTTCCTCAATTCCTGAAAGTCTTTATATTTCTTTTTTTTATTAAATGTGGTTTTGTTTTTCCTTTTTTATTCGTTTTTATTAGTTCTCTTCGTCAATTCCTTATCTTCCTCATTTATTTTTTCCTCATTCATTTTTCATGTCTTTTTTTTTTTTTTTACATCGCTCCTCACAATTGCCGTCTTCGATTATAATGATTTTTATTTATTTATTTTTTTGTGTGTGTTTCAAGTATTTTTGTCATGTATTAATTCTCTATTTTTTTATTTTATTTCACTTCTACATATCTGTCTAAATTACCTTAACTTCTTTTCCTCCATGTCTCCTTTTTTTTCACCTAGTTATTTCTTGCCCTCGATTATTTTTTTAAGTTTCAAAGTATTTTTAGCAGTTAGTCGTGAATTAACTTATTTTCTTATCATTTGCTCCCTTCTTTTCCTTCCCCTCTCCTAGTTATCTTTCTCAATGATTTTTCCCCCCTTAGTATTTTTTCCCCGTCTTCCCAGTCCTCCTCTGCTACTTTCATGTTTTGGTTTATTTACAGTGGGTGGTTGTGTCTCGCCGCAGGTTTTTCTTGGCTCGTGATTTATTTTTCGGCGCAAGTTATTCTGAGAGTGGTTTGATTCAAGCCACTTCACACATGACCGAGTTGCCTTGTGTGTCCTGTATCCTGATAGTGCTGCTGTACTGTACATTCACACACACACACACACACACACACACACACACACACACACACACACACACACACACACACACACACACACACACACACACACACACACTCTCTCTCTCTCTCTCTCTCTCTCTCTCTCTCTCTCTCTCTCTCTCTCTCTCTCTCTCTCTCTCTCTCTCTCTCTCTCTCTCTCTCTCTCTGTGTGTGTGTGTGTGTGTGTGTGTGTGTGTGTGTCTGTCTGTCTGTCTGTCTGTCTGTTTGTTTGTCTGTCTAACTGTCTGTCTGTCTGTCTAACTGTCTGTCTGTCTGTGTCTCTGTCTCTCTGTCTCTCTGTCTCTCTCTCTCTCTCTCTCTCTCTCTCTCTCTCTCTCTCTCTCTCTCTCTCTCTCTCTCTCTCTCTCTCTCTCAATAAAATGTTCGATGGCCAATTCAGAAAACTTTATTTACGTACAAAATGGTCACTACTTTGAGAAGAGAGATATTTCAACTTTAGAAAGAAAAACGCGGCAGAGTTCCAAAAAGAAGGAAAAGAGAAAGAAACTAAGTATGCAATAGAAATCAATACACAAGAGAATAGAAAAGAAAAAAAATATGGAAGTAGCAGGAGACGTAACATAAAAAAAAAAGACGTAAGAAGAAACGGAAGTAAGAAAAACATGAAACAAAATAACAAGGAAAACGAAAAGAAAAAACAGAACAAGGTAACGTAGCTCTTGAAGTGTGTGTGTGTGTGTGTGTGTGTGTGTGTGTGTGTGTGTGTGTGTGTGTGTGTGTGTGTGTGCCGGTGAGGTTGATTTAGCAGCATTCCATTAACCTCATTTTTAAGGAGGTTGTGTCTTGGTGCGAGAAGTGTTGTGGCGGCGTTGCTCTCACCCTCATCAACCACTCCGCGTGATGGCCAGGCTGCCGTCCACTTCATGGTGCTAGAAGGATATACAGCGCCATATTTCACGGATTTTAGGACAGGAAGTCGCGAAAAAAATTAACAGGAAAAAAAAATAATGAAAAAAAATAACAAAATGAATCTATAAAGTGTAGTGTTGATATTGTGACGATATAGTTGTGGTTGTGACTCGTTTTAGGGTGTAATGAGAGTGATAGAATCTTATTTCAGGGTATAGAGAGTGTGATTAACCTGTAGTGTTAGCAGGGTGATGATGTTGTTGTAGTTACGCCTCATTTTAGGGTGTAGTGGGAGTGGTTATGTCTTATTTCAGGGTGTAGAAAGTGTGATAGTGTTAGTAGGGTGACGATATTGTTGTAGTTATGGCTCATTTCAGGATGTAGTTGGAGTGGTTCTGCCTTATTTTAGGGTGGAAAGATTTTAGGCATGATTTATTTCAGAGTAGAGGAAGAAGGGTAAGGAAAAAGGTGTACCCTCCATTATGTAGAGAGGGTGCAGTCGTACCATTATTCCGGGTACATACAGTGTAGTCGTATAGGGTACAGAGAGTGTATATGTGACCAACTTTAGGGTTTAGGAATAGAATAACATGCTTAGTGTCAGGGTGTAGAGAGGGTAATCATATTTAATTTCAGTGTGTAGAAAAAGAGTGTAGAATGCTTGGTATTAGAGTGTAGGGTATACCTGTATCTTACTTTCAAGGTGTAGACTGTTGAGAGTAGTCGTTCATTGATTCATGGTGTTGAAAGACCCGTGTATAATTTCAAAGTGTGCGAACCGTATACCAAATCTTACTTCAAAGTGTAGAAAAGGTGTAGTAGTTTCATATCATGGAAAGGATACGTGTACCTTATTTTTCTATGTGTCAAAGATAGTCATTCATTAGTTTATTGTGTAGAGACGGTCGTACGTAATTTAAGTTTTCGGAGTGTATTTAAGTATTATGTCACAGTGTAGAGACAGTGTAGCGGCGCCTGATATATATAGGTAAGCAGACTCATTAGCAAGTGTTGTATTATCCTTTAGCTATCAAGGAGATCAGAGAGAAAGCGCAGTTCATCATCAGACCGAGTTGATTAATTTGGTAATTGGTAATGGCTTCAGACCTCCCAGCTCTATGTCCGACAAGTTAATTATACACTTCAAGCCAACTACTTGTATTACCGCAGCTAATCAGGTGTCCGCCGAGAACGTGACGGAAAGTTTAGATTCATGTTGATTTGTTTTCTATCATTGGTCGCATATTAACCCCTTTAGTATCATGAAGCGTTTCCATATTCATTCTCCTTATTATTTGGTGATTTTATACAGCTTCAGAAACTTATGTGGGGGATTAAAATAGTGAAGACAGTGGCAGTTAATCTTCTGACCTCCATAGACCTTTCCTAATGTCAATAAAAGGGTCTAATCGTACACAAATCTCAAGATAAAGAATATGTCCAAGCATGGAAGAGGTTAAGGAAAGCTCTTGGTTTATGTTGTGTGTGTGTGTTTTTTTTTTTTATCGGGAATTTTTTTTTTTTTTGCATTGTCTTTTTTTTTATTATTGGCAAACTATTTTTTGTTTCATATTATTATTTTTTATCGGTTAGCCTTTGTATTGTTTCTTCATTGGATAGTTTTGTTTAGAAAGCAAGGTTTTCTTTTTATCATGTTGACTTTTTATTTGTGTATGTTTGCCATTTGTATTAACAACTTGTTTTCCTGTTTTATGTTCTATTCTGATTTCTTATTGACTGTTTTTTTTATTATAAACGACTGTTTTCTTTTTTATATATTAACTAGTTATCTTTACATGCTGGAAAGATTAAGAGTTTATGGAGAGAGAATTAGAAAAAAAAACCTGTTCAATAATTATAAAAACAACACAAACAAAAGGAATTGGAAAAGACAAATAAGGAGAACAGAGAGAGAGCCAACTAGTTTCAATTTCCAGGTGTCAACAACTTATTCTTATTACATTTCTATTTTAAGTCTCATAATGCAGTGGATATCCTAGTCTCATTTTAGCTGAGATTTTCACGATCTTACCAGGCGTTACAGGTGCTGTCTGTAGATCGACGGGGTGAATTACCTGTAAAAAAAAAAAAAGAAAGGAAAAAAAACGATCGATCTGACAGTTTCTACATCCCTATATCGAATTGAAATAAGCTAGATTGATAAGTTTCCATAAACCGACCATGTTTCAAGAGTTAATATTCCGCCTTGCTTCAATTTTCAAAGCGAATTGGTATACCTGCGTACGCTGACTGCTTGACCCTCCTCTGGCTTACTTTGGGTCCCGCGACTGGCTGTGTTTTGTCTACGGCAGTGCTTCTTGAACGTCCGCACCAGCCTATCAATATGGATGAATTAGATACTTGGCAGGGGTTCTTTCCTCTTGAGCGTGTGTGTGTGTGTGTGTGTGTGTGTGAATGGGAGAGTTGATAGGCACGGATGTATATGTAAGATGTGTTTTGACTCTCTCTCTCTCTCTCTCTCTCTCTCTCTCTCTCTCTCTCTCTCTCTCTCTCTCTCTCACCTTCCGCTAACCTTACCCACACCCTAGCACTGCCTTCCCCAAATCTTATATATATCATCAGCCATCACCTTCTCCAAAGAGGCTATTTGGTATTTCACACTTTTCCCCGAAGCTCTTCCCAAGCGGAGAAAAATACGTCTTTCACCAATGCCACGTGTGAGGGCGTCTGCCTTGCCATATTCCCGGTCTGGGCTGAGCTGAGGCGCCGCAGAGTGAAAATAACCAACCACCAGGAACTTCCCACGCGCGAATTCGTCTCTTCAGAACTTACTATAGTGTTTACTCAGCCGGTGAATGATGTGCTCGGTGTGTTTGTTATCCGGCGCAGCGTGGCTTGGCTCTACTCGGCTCGGTTCGATTCGGCGTTCCCCAGGTGCATTGTGGGTTGTGTCAGTGTGATTTATTTTGATTTATTTATTTAAATTTATTTTGTCCTAATGTTGACGGGACATCATAGCCATCAATCATGTTTTTTTGGGGAGACGGGAAGGTTGGATCCACTCTTACTTCCTTAAGTGTGTGTGTGTGTGTGTGTGTGTGTGTGTGTGTTCGATTGTCCGTTGTCGAACTAATTAATTATTTTTCTCAAGGGAATACACAAGTTTTAAGAGTCTGAGAACAACTTACTCGTAGATAAGGAAGAACGAGGCCGAGAGGGAGGGAAGGAGCGAGGGAGGGATGTGATGGATGGATGAAGGGAGGTGGGGAGAGAGAGAGGGAGTAGATGACAGAGGGCGGACTGGGAGGGGAGAGAGCGAGAGAGTGAGAGAAAGAGAAGGATGGTGGGCGGGAGGGAGGCGGGCCGGAGGGAGGAGAGGCGGGCTGGCTGGCTGGCTGGGCGGTTCATGGCTGGCTAGTGGTTCAGTCTGCGTGTAACTGTGGTGGGGTAAGGGTGTGCAGCCTCCTGCCGATACCACTGTCTGACTGACTTCTCTCGTCCGCTAGTACCGCACTTCACTGAGTCGCGCCTCTCTCTCACTCATCAGTCACACACACCGCACTCATTTCTCACTCTCCGGTTTACCCATCTTGACTTCTGTATTCTTTATCTCACTCATACTGTCATCCATTGTTTACTCATTTCTTCATTTATTTCGTGTTACTCATCTTGACTAACTTTTATTTTATTCTCCCTTCTCCACTCTTCTTGTGTTCTTTTTATTCATTTCTTCATTATCTAACTCATTATTACTTTTCTCTATCTCCATTTGTTGTTTCGATTCATCCATGTGGCTCATTACGTAACTACATTTTCTCTCACATTCACTTCCTTACCCATCATGTACTCACATCCCAATCATTGTGTTAACCTCATCGTTCCTTCATCGTGTTCAGGCGTTAATCACTTCCCATCAGTCTTACTCACTCCATCTCATTGTTATGTCCATTATAAGCGTACGTATACACTCATAGCCTTGTCCATTGTCTCCCTTCTCTCTCTCTGGTACACTCAATTCATCACCCATCACAGTCCCCAACTCACTTTCAACCCGCCTCTCTTCACTCTCCCTACCTCTCACTTTCCCTCTCCCTGACCCCCTCTCACCGCCCTTCCTGTCGTCACTCTCCCCTCTCCTCACTCCCACCTATTTATTCATTCCACCGTTATTCATTCCTCCTTCATTTTCTTGATATGTTTTTCCTCATAGTGTCCTTATATTTGTTTTGTGTTTTTTTCTTACGTTAAGCCTTGATTTATTCGCTTTCAGTCTCTCTCTCTCTCTCTCTCTCTCTCTCTCTCTCTCTCTCTCTCTCTCTCTCTCTCTCTCTCTCTCTCTCTCTCTCTCTCTCTCATTTTTTCCTTCACTCATTTTTCTGCTTCCTTGACCTTCTCGTTTTTCTCTTCTTTCTTTCCTTCCCTCCTTCCCTCCTTCCTTCTCTTTCCCTCTTTCCTTCTTTGCTTGCTCCTATTTTTTTCCTGTGACCTAATTTTCCTTTTCATTGCGTTTCTTTACATTACCCTCCTCTCCTCTCCTCTCCTTGTTTCTCTTTGCTCTTCTCTTGGCTTTCTTTCCCTTCGTTTTCTCCTCTGTGTATTTCCCGTCCCTTTCTCTTCTCTTCCCATTTTCCTTCTTTCCAGTATATTAAATTTCCATCACATAGAAATCATCGGCTTAGATATGTCAATTTTTTTTCCCCATGATAGTTACGTCATTAAAAAGTACACGAATTGAAAATAGATAGAGAGAAAGAGTAAGGCAGAGAAATACTTAATATAATGAGATGCGTGTGAAGAAGAGAAGACGCAGAGGAGAAAAAGAAATGTATACGTTATTGAAATCATTCTACTCTATTTAATCACTCACGGGAAATCTTTTTTTTCTTTATCATTTTTATCATTTATGTTATTTTTCTCGTTGTCTTCTCCCTCATCGACATTCTTCTTTTCGGAACGCTCAGAAAAGAGGCAGAAAAAAAAGAGATAAAAAAAGGAGAACAATAAAGCAGGAACCGATAAATCTGATAGAAAAGGACACACAGACAATAAATAATAGAGTTACGGAAAAAGGAGGAGGAGGAGGAGAAAGACGGCCAAAGATAGAGAAAGAAAGAGAAAGAGAGAGACAGAAAGAGAAAATAAAAAAAAAGAAAGTATGAATATATAGAAAACTGAAATACAAAACACAAACGATACAAAACGGAAAGCGGGACGAAACAAAAACAATAACTGACCACCAAAACACAACTCACGCCACACTCATCCACTACAAATCAAACACGAGTCACCGTCAGCCACAATGCAATGTAGTACCGACCACTCGCCATAGTCAAAGCACAGTGAAGCAGCGGATCATACACTCACACACACGCACACGGTCACACATACATTGCAAGTCAAATCAGCGATCCAGTCACTCCATCACACGAAGCCGCAAGTCGCAAGTTAGGACAGCACCGTGCAGTGTAAGGTACCAGTGAACAGTAGCGCATCCCGGCGGCGAGTCAGCGTGGTGGAGGTGGAGGAGGAGGAGGAGGAGGAGGATAGAGTGTAGAAGCGAGTCACAAAGGGAAAGACCCGCCCGATAAGTCACCGAAGCTATCAGGAGGAGAGCAGTTGGAAGGCCGCGGTAAGTGAGTGAGTGTGTGCGGGAGACTGTGAGAGAGAGAGAGAGAGAGAGAGAGAGAGAGAGAGAGAGAGAGAGAGAGAGAATGAAAGAATAGAGTTAATACAGTAAGAAAAAGACATTCAAAATAGCGTTCAGGCATGCAGTAGCTAATGTATTTAGTTCTTCATGTTATTCACTATTTCCCCCGACACACACAAGTAACAACAATTATTTACACACACATTTATATACTGCAATCAGTTTAATAGTGCCGTAGCTCAGATGAGATTAAATCAACTTCATATTCTTTTCTATAATTCCGTGTCCAGGCAAACCAATTTCACAGTGCTCTGAATATTAAGACAAAACGGCCGTAGTGGTAAAATGGATTAATACAAACACACCCATAACATCCCCACTGTCGCATAGTTACTTGTTCGCTTAGTGGTCGAGACCCATGCCCTTTAATTTAATGTACAAGACAGAGGAGGCACCGGAAAATAGGATAAAAATGGAAAAGGAAGGAAGCAGGGACATGGGGAAAAGGTAGTGGTGAGGAGGAAGGAGGAAGAAGAAGGAGTAGGAGGAGGAAGAGGAGGAGGAGGTACAGACAAGAAGTGGAGAGGGAATTGAATTAGTTGAATTGAGATATGTTGTTTAACCTCCTTGTAAAGTTGACTGGGAGAGAACTGCGTGTCCTCACCATGCAGGCGGGCAGGAAGCAAGGCGCGCAGGTCCATAGCCGAACTAACAAGGAGACTAAAGGACAGGACCGTGGACAGGACAGTATTCTTAAACACTTCGTCGCCCTACACTTAACAGGCTCTTGTGGAGTTTATCGGCGTTTTCCAGAGTGCTTTCATAATTTTGTTGATGGTTTAGTAAGAATTTTGCCTGCAGGATAAGACGATAGTTGAAGAAAATGAGGGTAAAATTGATCATATTCCTCGACATTTCGTCTCCTTACACTAATCAGGCTCTGGTGAAGGCTATCGGGGTCTTCAAGAGGTGTTTCATGATTCTGGTAATAGTTTAATAAGGAAATGAAAAGGGTACGGATTCTAAGTAAATTTCGTATGTTTCCACTTCACAGGCTATAGTGGAAGTTATCGCATCGGGGGTTCATTAAAACTTCTTTCATGATTTCAGTGAAAGAAAAAGAGAGACGTTTATTGAATGTTTTCCTCAGCTTTTCATCGTGGGAGTTATCATGGTCTTCACGAGTAATTTCATCATTCTAGTAATAGTTTGATAAGGGAATGACATTAGAACTCCGTCACCTCACTGCTTAACACGCTTCATTAAAAGTTATGTAGGGTCTCTAAGGGTGATTCATGATTCCGCTGATAGTTTAACAGGAATTTTACGTCATCGGTAACGTAAATGTATACGGAAACCTATCTGTTGATCTATATGGCCTTGGAAAACAGTCTCTCTACGCTATCACTGAGAAAATGTCCATGGAAATCTGCATAATCATTTATATGTCCTTAGCAATTTGTCTTGATGAGAGGACAAAGAATACGTACCGTGTCCCACATAGATAATCTTATTTACCGCAGCAACGTATGTACATATATATCTGATTAAGCTACATTGATCCTTGGGTCCGTCCTAGTTCTTAATCACATTATTCTAAATCTACAAAAGGAAAAAAAACTAAAGGTACACGAGCAAGGCGGGTCTTGATGAGAGGACAAAGAATGCGGGCCATGTCCTCGATAAATAATTCTGTTGACCATAGGAACGTAAATATGATGAAGGAACATAGATTTATGCCTCCGATGTCATTCTTAACCCCTTCAGTACCAGGATGCGTTTTCATATTCATTCTGCTTATTACTTGATGATTTTGTACAGCTTCATAAATTTATTTAGGGAATGAAATAGTGAAGACTCCTACTATTAATCTTCTGACCTCCATAGACCCTTGCTAATGTCAATAAAATCGTCTAATTATACGCAAAAACCATGGTAAAAATGCGTCTCGGTATTGAAGGGGTTAATCACAATATTCTTAATCTATGAAAGGAAAGAGGTACAGAATGTAATGAGACAATGGTCTAAGTAAAGCCAAGGCGCCAAGCATAACTTTCCGTAATGAACATGGAGAGCGTGGCGAGAGATACCAACCAACTCAGATCACCAGCTTCAATATTCCCAGACACACTGCATTCGTCGGTCTGCATAAAGCTTCGGCAGTGCAGGAAGTTCCCCGTCTCGTCCATATGATAGAGTTTACAGAGAGGATAAACTCGTTGCCTCACCACAGAAAGGTTCCCTCTAACCGTACCTTCCTTCCACTCCTCCCTCCTTCTCTCTCCTTCTCCCCACCGGCAGCTAGCAGTACTGTGAGTGAAGAGGGAATCAGCTCCTTATAGATGGCGCAGTTAATTCCGTGCCTCCATAACCGGCGCTGACAGTCGTTGTGCTTCCCTGACTTACTATTATTAGGGACCTCCGCTTGTGCCCCCGACGTGCTCCCTGCCTTTGGGATCTGTAAGGTCATCAGTAAGGGATTCTCAACCAACGCTGATACGCTCTTAACCCCTTCAGTATCATGACACGTTTTCATATTTATTCTGGTTACTAGTTGGTGATTTTATACAGCTTCAGAAACTTATGTGGGGATTAAGATAGTGAAGACCTCTGGCCATTAATATTCTGACCTCCATATCGTTTAATCATATCCAAAACTCATGGTAAAAATGCATCCCAGTACTGAAGGAGTAAAGTACCTACGCTTTTAAATCCACGAGTCTTTTTTTTCCTTCCTTATGGTCTAAAATAAGTGAAGGGTGTATTTTATTTTGATCCTCCCTAGGACTTGAATTACGTGAAAAAAAGAATATAAGGATATTTTCTAGAACTAAATTATCTTTCATTTTCATAACCCTTCCTTTTTCCTGTATGTATATTCTAGAAGGGGAAAATTAATGTTTTATATTTACTTTTCTTATTTATCTATATTTTCAAGTTACTGGTCTTCGCTGGTGTTCCTCAAACTTACAAACAGAAAGGGAAACTGAAAAGTGGTAGAGGAGAGAAAAGGCTATGAACATACAGAGAGAGAGAGAGAGAGAGAGAGAGAGAGAGAGAGAGAGAGAGAGTGACGAAGGACGAGGACTTCACTGCGTTTGATTTCCTTTCCGACTTACCGTTTGAACGAGAAATTCATCGAAATAGAGACGAAAAAGTTGTGAGGCTTGACTGTGTGTGTGTGTGTGTGTGTGTGTGTGTGTGTGGTGTTGGTGCTGTTGATACTGCTGTACTTTTTTTTTTTTTTTTTTTGGCTGAATGGGCAGAGAGAGAGAGAGAGAGAGAGAGAGAGAGAGAGAGAGAGACGTTGGGCATTTACCTTTCGTTTTTACCCGTGTTTGTGGCGTTTATTGGATAACACCTGAGTGGGAGAAGAGTCACGCAAAGAGCTCATCAGGGCGTCAACAGAAAACATCCACACACACACACACACACACACACACACACACACACACACACACACACACACACACACACACACACACACACACACACACGTATTTTCTTTTCCTACTTACAAATTTCCGGATATTTCTGTAGCATATATTTGCAATTGGTATTGATTCGTGAAGTGACTGATTGGTTAGTTCATTGACTGGCTTCAGGCGCCGACACAAGACAGTCATATGGCCCCGAGCTCCAGTGAGAGAGTCATTGTTAATTCACTTGACTGCGATGGATGTAGATAGATAGATAGATTGATTGATTCATGTATATTGGGCAGTGCATCCTGACACAGTGGAGCCGGAGTAGTGAAAATGATAATAATAAAAATAACTACTACTGCTACTGATACGGCTGCTGATGCTGTTGCTGTTACTGCTACATCTACTATTATTACCACTACCACTACTGATGATGATGATAGCAGTGATAGTAATGATAGTAATAGTGATAATAACGGTAATAATGATCATAGTAATATAAAAACAATAATAATAATAATAATAATAATAATAATAATAATAATAATGAAAATAATAACAATAATAAAAAGTAATAATAATGAGAACAACAATAATGACAACAATAGTACCAACAATGACAACAACAACAACAACAACAATAACAACAAAAATAAATAAAAATATAAATAAACAACATAACAAAGAGACAAAAGCCAATACAAATTATAACTTAACTTGCACAATAGACACAGTGGACGCCAAAGCTAATTCAAATAAGGCGAGGCAGAGTAAACATTAGGTGCCTCTCCAGTGATGAGCAAAGGTGTAATTACTTAGATAGAAGAGAGCGGTTTTATAAATTACGGGAGGTGTTCTTACAGCTGCCTGTCAATGTAATGAAATAAATACAATCATTATGACGAGAGAGAGAGAGAGAGAGAGAGATGTGGGGGGATGAGGTGGATGAGATAGTGCGGAAGTAAAAGGAAATGAGAGAAGGACAGAGTGAAAATAAGAAACAAACACGCGAGTAAGACAGTGTAATAAAATGAAGAAATAATAAAACAAGGCGTAAAACAAGAAAAATATCCTTAAATTAGATTACATATGCTTTTCACCAGATAAATAAACATATACATACACGAACAGATGAATAAATAAACTGCTAAATGGCGTTCTCCTCCCCCACCCCCAAAAAAAAAAAAAAGAGGAATGGAGTAAGAGAAACAAGGGAGAAATCTGCACCGTATTTATGTTTTGCATTATTGGCTCCCTGCTCTGATGTATTGAATCACATGAACTGTTTCGAAAGAGTATTGGTGCACCCTCGATACCAACCAGCAGTTTTTTTTTTTTTATAATCTCCCCAGTAATTATATTTTTCGAGAAGCGGTATATTGGACATTAATATTATGATTATTATTATTATTTTCAGTTTGTGAGCACCAGGCAAAACTCCTTAATGTGTGAAAATAAAAGAAAAATGCTTTCATGTTTGTGTTATATCACTTGTAGATACTCGTACATAACACACACACACACACACACACACACACACACACACACACACACACACACACACACACACACCATAAACAACTAAGTTAAGGTTCTAATCTTAAGCTTCCCCCCAATCCCCATACGTATATTTTCATTATGTATGTACTGCAATTCCTAATAAACCGTATATTATTATTATTTTATTATTATTACACACACACACACACACACACACACACACACACACACACACACACACACACACACACACACACACACACACACACACACACACACACACACACACACACACACACACACACACACACCTGCTTTAACCACCTGCGCACACACTTCCGGGCGTAGTTATTAGAACACCTGGCATCAGGTGTTGAAGGGGGCAGGCTGCTCCATCAAGCTACCAAAGTGAAGTGTCCGCTAGGTATACATTCCCAATTGCATGAGCGTCCCTGCGTGGGAAGTGTCGAAGCTAGAGCGTGGGTGTCCTTGAGGCAGTGAACGTTGGTGTGTGCTGTGAGCATGAACATGGAGCGGGGCGTATAATGAGGCGACTGGGATAACTTGAGTGATGATATGAGGATGTTATGTCAAAGTGTAAGCACTGAAATAGTATAATCTTTATTTTATACTAGATATTATTAGAAGGGTAGAAAAAAACACTTTGTACTCACTGGAATGTTAAGATGAATATTATCTGTATTAGGGAGAGTCATTACGTCATGCGAGAATGATTAATGAAACTAATTCCTAGGCAGCACAATTATTAAAAAAATATAATTATCTTGCACTAAAATTATTAAAAAAAAGTGTTATTGCCTTGCACAAAAAAAAAAAAAAATGGATCACGTTATAATTCACAACATAATTATGAGAGAAATCCAATCGAATCAAATGAAAAAATGTATTGTTATTTGGAGTATTATTTATTACTGAAAACTGAAGAAAGAATTTTACATTGTAACACGTACACCGATAGATGTATATAAAGATATGGACAGCCAGACAGACACTCAGACAGACACACGGAGAAAGAGCTACGCAATACAATATCAGACCAGATGAAAGCTTTAAGAAATTTAGAAATCACACAACAACAACAACAACAACAACAACAACAATAACAGCAACAGCCCCATCCCGAACGCAATCACCAACATCAACAATTTCACTGCACATTTACTTCACTTTGTCTTGACTCATACCAAGCCCCACAAAGCGTCACCAATTGCCGAGTGTGGGATCTTTGGAGCGAGACCGTCCCGCTCCACTCCTCAGCCCAGCGGGACGCCACCTGTGTGACCGTCATGACTCTGGTTTCTCTCTCTAGTGAACTGAGGGAAGATCGCTGGACGCTTCAATCTACACCTCGCTCTGTCGCTTTGTCATTACCTGCACCTCTTCTGATAGCTTTACTCGGGTTGACGTGGTAGTGAAGGGAAGTGAATAGTCAATCTTGTGCATTGAGAGGTTTCTGAATGTTTTGAATACCATGCCATAAATTTTTTTCCACCTCTTCTGAAAAGTTTGTTCGTAATATAAGTGTTGTATTGAAGGAAGCATGTAAGGTTCTCTAGTGTATTGAAGGAAAGAGCGGTGTGTGTCTCATTTAATAGCTCGCCATAATATTTTTTACTCCTGGTTAAAAAAAAAAAGGTTCTCTGTGATTTAAATGTTGTACTAAGGATCGGTGAATCAGTGTGAGGGAAGAGGTAGTGTAAGTACTTCGCCTGAATCAAAACTGCGCTATCAAAGTAAGAAAAGAACGCTTCTTTCAAAATCCAGCGCCGTAACATCTTCATTCTGTATTTCCAACTTCCTATTACTTTTAAAAAGGGAAGTTTCAAGACATTTATCTTTTCTTTTTGGGTAACTCTATGACCTGCAAGGGGACTGGCAATTAAATGGGACTTTTTAAATCTTTATATTGCCCTCGGCCAGCCTTCCTCTCATACATAAATAAAGCTTCGCCTTTCTTGATAAGCTTATATGCGTTGAGGAACATATATAGAAAAGTGGTGAATCAATCATTATAGAGGACCAGTGGGCTTACAGATGGCACGTAAATGTACAGAAATAATGAGAGCAGATCACTTAATACTCAACCATAACTCAACTTATTTGCCTTCTAATAACTGTCCCTCTACTTGAAAACACCGTACAGACGATCGCCAGACAGCGTAGGATAGGAGAGCGTCCAGGATTGACACATACTTACCTAACATCCGCGTCAATACGTCTCTGTTATTTGTGTTGGGAAAAGCTTGAGCAGTCGAGTGTAGCAGCGCTGCGTGTTATGCGTTATCACCGGGCTGTGTGAGGCGAGGCAAGACGTCCCAGCCAGCCATGCGCAGACCACACTCCCACACCGCTAACTTAGCCGCTGTCTGATGGAAGCACGAGTAGGAATGACAGATGGGATGTAAGCAGTTCACTCATACACTCGTTCGTTTACTCCCTTTCTGCCTTCCTTCCTGCGTTCATGAGTGAGAGAATAAGGTATTTTAACAAGTAAGATGTATATTATTCTCTCATTCGTTCCTCTATTCCCTTCCTCCCTTCCTTCATCCATCAGTGAGAGAATAAGGTATTTTAACAGGTAGGATGTAAATCGTTCACTCCTTCATTCTTGCCTTCCCTCCTTTGTTTATCGGTAAGGAAATTATGTGTTTTGACCGACGGGACGTAAATTGTTCAGTCATCCATTACTACCAGCCATTCCTCCCTCCTTCCTTTGCTCATCGTCGAGGGAGTGATGTATTTTGACAAGCAGGGATCTAAGCTGTTCACTCATTCATCCGTTGCTTCACTCCTTCCTTTATTCACTGATGAGGGAATGATGTATTTATTGAGGGAGCTACATTCGCGTTACTCGCTTCATCATCACCCGCCTATCAGCTCTTCGGCGCGCCAGGGGCAACAA
Source organism: Portunus trituberculatus (assembly GCF_017591435.1). Classification (NCBI taxonomy): domain Eukaryota; kingdom Metazoa; phylum Arthropoda; class Malacostraca; order Decapoda; family Portunidae; genus Portunus; species Portunus trituberculatus. Next base: position 4,893,221 of record NC_059270.1, read on the forward strand.
ATCAGGCGTGACGTATTGATGTGTTCAGAAGCGATTATTGGTGAATCTCGTTCATTCAAACTGACGTGGCCTCTCGCTTATCACTGTTGCTCTATTGGTCGGCGTGAATGTACCTGGTGGCAGCTGAGCGCGAAGAAAAATATCCCTCCCATTCATGGATTCTCTCTCTCTCTCTCTCTCTCTCTCTCTCTCTCTCTCTCTCTCTCTCTACGTTATCACCTTCCTTTTATCAGGTAAAGGTGTGTTTCTGTGTATGAGCTTGGCGCCACACGCACATCACACCGCACAAAGTATAGTCGGGACTGACGCACGCTCACCACCCACACCTGCCGCCCTCGTGTTAATTAAGAGCGCCTCACCTGACGGATATGCGTACCTACACTTCCATTACCTTGCGGTGTTTATTTTGTTGTTACCTCGTGTTTGACGCTTCGGCGACTGTCCTCAGGCGCGGAGAGTCATGAGGCAAGTGGGAGGGTGCGCTGGGTCGTTGTTGGGGAGTCGTTATGAGAGCAGTGCAGTCCTGAATGAGTTGTATGACTGAGATGCAGCCAGACGAAACTTTAGATCTCTCTCTCTCTCTCTCTCTCTCTCTCTCTCTCTCTCTCTCTCTCTCTCTCTCTCTCTCTCTGTTTAACCCGCTCATGAAGTCAAAACTTAATTGGATTAGTAACATTAAGACGCCCTTCCCTCCTATAATGACTATAGTCTTTAGTTCTAAAATGAGAATTTCGGTAATCTTCAATTGATCGGTGTTTTTATTCACCAATTGACTGCTGATGACAATGTGACACTTCCGATTTTAGTAAACCAAGGAGAACTTACTGAGGTACATCAAGATTTTTAAGCACAAACATTGAAAGATTTAAACTATACGATCACTCCTTTTCGTGATTGGAACGTTATTATTATTTTTTTTATGATATTTTCTGGTTGTGGTTACGCGAGACAATTCTGTGAAAGTGAAGAGAGGCCATAGCAATCAGAGTGAAAAGATTATCGTGTTTTTGGCGTTGCATATGTGTGTGTGTGTGTGTGTGTGTGTGTGTGTGTGTGTGTGTGTGTGTGTGTGTGGGAGAGACACAGGTATCAGACATCTGCGAGTGTGGCCAGTCAAGTTCTGCCCTCCCAGCACGTGCAGGGCCATGGAATAAGTTTTGATCTAATCATAGGAAATGTGTGTTGATAACTGCACTGGTGGAGAAGATGTGTGTGTGTGTGTGTGTGTGTGTGTGTGTGTGTGTGTGTGTGTGTGTGTGCGTGTGTGGGTGCCATATCTCGTCCCTTAGCTGGGACATATGTCTGGTGTATAGATAGCTATGTATAGATCGTTAATGGAGACTGTAACGTCCATCATGTGTGTATTGGCAGGGCAAAGAATGAACGCTTTTGACTGCCATGTGTCTCCTCACGTTCTTTGACTGCCATTTATTACTGTTCGCTCTGAGACATCTTTGTTCCCTCTACAGACACATCTAATCTTTAAACTGTGAAGAAATTGCAAAATGTATTAATCTATATCGCTAACTTTCTCGAAAATAATGGTAAAGATTTGATGCATTATTTCTGATCCTGCTAATTGTTTGCTGTCACAGTGAAAAAAAAATTTCCAATAATATGATACGGTGTTTTTGTATGATTTTGAAAGACACCAATAAAAGCATGTAGAGTGGTGGAATAGTTTAGTGTTATTTCGGCGAATTGTACTGTTACCCAAATGCTGTCTTTTTTCTGGCAACTAAATAATGAAAAGGAGTTAGTTCTTATCTCGCAAAGGAATTGTAGGAAGCATGAGAACAAGGAAGCAATAAAAAATACCAAAAAAATGCTATAAAGCGTGAGCCTCTGCCTTGAACATTTTAATCTATTTCCACCAATCATCTTTGTACATACATATATCTAACTTTCTAACTCTCCTTAATGACTGGACACCAACAGCTTGCGTCTACCACATTGATTTACCACTCCTTTCTTTATTCTATTTATTTATTTATTTTCTTTTTTTGCCAACTTAACCCCTGGAGTACCATGACACGTTTCCATATATATTTTGCTTACTATTTGGTGATTTTATACAGCCTCAGACTCTTATGTGCGGGATTAAAATAGTGAAGAATCTAGCCATTAACCTGCTGACCTGCATAGACCTTTCTTAATGTCAATAAAATGGTCTAATCGTTCAGAAATTTCAAGGTAAAAATGTGTCCCAGTACTGACGGGGATTAATTCTATCCGTTGAAAAAAAAAAAAAAATATATGACCAATCTTGAACCAGCAACACCTTGATTCATACAGCAAACCAAAGGAAATGTACAAATAGGAAATGCCACTGACGTTAGAAATCAAGATATCTAACTTTTACTTCCCCTGTTCTTCCTCTCGCTTGGCCTTTCCCTGCCCCGAGCGGCCGTGTATGTGTGCGCGGGTAGTGTGTGCACGTATGTAGGTCTGCACATCGCCTTGGCCTTCCATCCTCGCTCCTCACCAGACGCCCTTCAATACGTCAGAGGCAGCCGGAAACCAAGGATTGGAGCTTATGGCGGAGTGACCAAGGAAAGAGACAGGCATGGCGACTGACTAACGGTGGTGGTGGTGGTGGTGGTGGTGGTGGTGCATCCTGGCGCTCTCACAACACTCCCTTTCTAGTCTCTCTCTCTCTCTCTCTCTCTCTCTCTCTCTCTCTCTCTCTCTCTCTCTCTCTCTCTCTCTCTCTGCTATTTTATCAGGGCTTTTTCACTTTTTCCGTAATCCTCGACGCGATTAATTTTTGTCTTTCGATGTTCTATATTAATTTTTACATTTTCTCACACTTTTTTTTCATATTTCTTGTTTTTTAGGTTTACAGCGCCGGTTTTTCATATTTAAGCATTTCTTTTCTTATATTTTTATCATTCGCATCGGGGTTTTTTTCTGTAATACTTTTATGGGACTTTTTTTTATTTAATTTCTTTCATCAGTCCTCCCTTCCTTCCCACCCTACCCGCGTATTATTATATTTTTCATTTTCCTTTTTTTTCCTAGCACCATCTCATGTTTACTCCTATTTTTGACCTTGTTTTTTTTTTTTTATTCCAGCTATACTCCGGTTCGTCATTAGTTAAAAATCCATATCTCGTACCTCATTTCTTCACTTCTTAACGACCTCCTTTATTTTTCACCTATTTGTGTCTTATTTTCTGTCTCCTCCTTTGAATCTGTCTTTTCACGACCACTACAGAGAATCATTATGTCCCATTTTCTCACGATTTCTTTTCTTCTTTTTTCCTTCAGCATCTTTTATGGCTTCTAATCTACTACGTGATTCCTCGAACGCATCATTAAGTCTCATTTATTTTTTTTCCTCTCTCTGCTAATAACACATCATGGACTTTTCGATCTTTCATCATTAAAAACGAGCGCTAGCATAAGTTACTGCATGCGTTATTAAGTAAGTTAGTTCACTCTCCCTTTCACTCGTCTCCAGTTCACTTGCAGCAGTCTTACTTACTTTTTCATAAACACCTGTGAGGCTTTTCCTTATTAGTGAGACAGGTGTGCAGCGTGAAGGTAGTGAAGGCAGTGAAGATGGCAAGCGAGGGTGGCTGGGTGCATGAAGGAAATTGGCTCATTATGTCTAGGAAGAAGTGAAGGAAGGAGAGTGGGGATGAAGAGAGGGTTAGTTAGGTTGGAATGTAATTTTGTGGACTCTAAAAGAAATAGTGTAAGGGAATATTAAAAGTGACGAGTAATATTGTAATCAGTAAGAGAAAAGAGAGAAAAGTGAGGAATAAAAATATACATGAGGAATTTGAAGGATTTTTCTGTTATGTTATAGCCTTTAGCACCTGAAGAATACTTGAAGAGTATATGTGGAAAGCGCTGCTCAGTTTCCGCCCATTAGTGGCGCAGGCAATTTTATTTATAGTGGTACCCATATTAGGGCCCATATCACCATCCCAAGCGCATCTTTGGTGTAACCACCTAGAACCTGGATATCATGGTGACATGTATCTAACTGTAAACCACTCCACAAATGGCAAAGTATCAAGGCGATTCGTGGTGGGATTGAACCTACGAGTGGACATCTGCCTGATCCCACGTTCACCACCTTACCTTATATATATATATATATATATATATATATATATATATATATATATATATATATATATATATATATATATATATATATATATATATATATAGAGAGAGAGAGAGAGAGAGAGAGAGAGAGAGAGAGAGAGAGAGAGAGAGAGAGAGAGAGAGAGAGAGAGAGAGAGAGAGAGAGAGAGAGAGAGAGAGAGAGAGAGAGAGAGAGTGGCTAAAAATAGGTACAGAGAATAAGAGAAAACATGGAAAATCTGAAAACTAAGAAAAAATAAAATCAAAGAAAGAAAACATTTGGAAAAATATAATCAAGAAAGGAGTTAAAAATACAGAGAAGAGAAAAATATGGAAAATATAAAAAAAAAATAGAAAAAAAAGAGTAGAAGGAAGATAAAAAAAACCTTGAAACAAAAAAAATGTAAAAGATAAAAAGAAAGACTTAGGAAGATGGAAAATACAGGAAAAACTAGAAAGATAAAATAGAAATAAAAAAAACAGAATAGAAAAAAATATATAATAAAAGGTAATCAAATAGAAAAAATAATAAAAAATGTAGGAAAACAAGAAACAATGATGAAAACAAAACAATATTGAAATGATCACAATAAAGTAGAAAAAAAGCAAAAATAAGACAAAAATATAAAACAACAAGAAATTAATAGCAAAAGAGTATTAAAATAAGAGATAAAGAGATAAGGAGTACATATGGAGTGCAGAGAATGCTTAACCTCTTCAGTACTGGGAGGCATTTTTACCACGAATTTTGTGTATGATTAGACAATTTCAGTTACATTAAGAAGGGTGTATGGAGGTCAGAAGATTAATGGCCAGAGTCTTTACTATTTCAATTCCCACATAAGTTTCTGAAGATGTATAAAATCACCAAATATTAAGCAGAATAAATATCAAAACGTGTCATAGTAATGAAGAGCTTAACTCCTTCAATACCGGTACATATTTTTACCTTGAGATTTGTGTACGATTAGACCATTTTATTTACATTAAGAGAGGTGTATGGAGGTCAGAAGATTAATGTTCAGGTTCTTCACTATTTTAATTCCCACATAAGTTTCTGAAGATGTATAAAATCATAAATATTAAGCTGAATAAATATCAAAACATGTTATACTAGTGAAGGCATTAAGATGCACCTAACCAACAAGATAAACAGAGGAACACTTAACAGAAGCTTTATGTTGGCAGTGAAAGGAGACTTGCTTTTATTAGATATGACTGAGAACGACAAGGAAACAAGTAAGGGTTGAAGAAGATAGATTCACTGTGGCTATCCCTAACTGGAGCTGCAAAAGAAAGAAATGGACACGAGATGATGGGACAGGAAAATGAAAATATATACATCACAAACATATAATGAATTGGATAGTAAGAGAACGTGATGTAGGAGATATTAGATTTAGATGTAGGATATTGAAGAGATAGTATGAGATTGAAAGAATTGGATATGTCAAAGAAAAAAAAAGATAGACTAGAGACTATGGGATAAAAAATGATGTAAGGGGGAAATAAGTGATTAATTGAAGAGTAAGAGAAAGTAATGTAGGAGATATTAGTGATAGGTTATTGAAAAGAAACGATGAGATGGAAAGAACTGTGATTGTTAAATGAGAAAATGGAAAAGATAAAAGAGACGATATGCTAGAAAGATGTAAGGGGCAACTGATTGATAAATTGAATAGAAAGAGAAATTGATGTAGGAAATATTAGTGATAGGGTACTGAAAAGGTATGGTGAGATAGAAAGAAGTGAAAAAAAAAGAAAATGGTCAAGGTACAAGAGACGATAGGCCAGAAAAATATAAATAGCAAATAATTGGTAAGTTGAATAGTAAGAGAAGTGATTATAGAAAGTATTAGAGATAAGATAAAGAAAAGATGGGGAAGAAATGGAAAGAAAAGATGATTAGAAATGAAACTGTCAACTAAAGGAAGAGAAAAAACAGGAAGAATATAAACAAACTAAAGAGAAAAGAAGAGATAGATTATTTAGTAAGAGAAAAAAAATAAGTATGGAAGGAAAATATCTTAATAAAGAAGATAAAATGAAGGAAACTAAAAGAAATATAAGCATGGTATTAATAAAAGGATATAAACAGCATACTGGGATAAAGACGGAGGAAAGGATAACAAGCAAAATACCTTAGTAAAGTAAAGAAAAATTAAGAAAATTTAAATGAATATAATACCGAAAGGAGAAGGATGAAACAGGACAGGAAGAAAATGACAGTCTAGAAAAGAGACAAAGAAAAAAGAGTTGCTTTCTCGGTTACATTAATTACTGAGCTTTCCTCTTTTTTTCTATTTATACCATGTGGGCTTTTCACGGGAATTTATGGGCTAAAGAGGATACTTTTTGGGGTACCTCCTATCCTAGCCCACCCGCTAGGAAACCCTTGCCCTGAGTAAAAGAAGCCCTATAGAAAAATTAATTGCATATAACTTACGAAAAAAAAAGGAAAAAAAAAATGAGGTATAATTTTTTCTACTTCACTCGGACCGTGCACAGGATTCGAACCCATGCGCTTAGAATCCCGTCAGACCACAAAGCGCGCATGGAAAAGTTTCATGTAAAGTCTTAGAAGAGATGAAGAAAAAGAAAGGAGTAATATTCATGGTCTTCTTTCGTCTCTTTGTTTTCTTCCTTCCTTCTTTTCATTCTTTTCTTCTCTTCCTTCTCATATTCTTTATTCTTTGATCAATTTTTCTTTAATTCGTTACCACCATCTCTCTCTCTCTCTCTCTCTCTCTCTCTCTCTCTCTCTCTCTCTCTCTCTCTCTCTCTCTCTCTCTCTCTCTCTCTCTCCTTTTAGTGATGACCAACAACTGGAAACGTTTTTTTGGTGACACTTGTTGGGGAAATAATTAACGAGAGCTGTCATAAAGGCGTATCTCTCTCTCTCTCTCTCTCTCTCTCTCTCTCTCTCTCTCTCTCTCTCTCTCTCTCTCTCTCTCTCTCTCTCTCTCTCTCTCTGTTCTCAGCGGTTATTTGGATCAAGGGCACCACATACAAATATAAAGAGAATTTCTCCTCTTCCTTTCTCCTCCACTGTCTATACTTTCCTCCTTCTCCTCCTCCTCCTCCTCCTACTCCTCCTCTCTTTCCAGCTGCGTTTCTCTCCCCCTCCTCCTTCCCTCGCGTGGGTGCAAAGAATACAAAGGATAAAGAGATGCATTGTTACGCGTGGAGAGAGACATGAAAGCAGCACTTACTGAGCATCTAGATGGAATCAGGACACCCTATATAGCGCCCTTCTCCTTGCCCACGTACTCACCACCGGCTCGTGCGTCTGTGGTTCACATCCTCAAGCGTCTCTGCTAAGTCTATCTGCGCTATACTGCCTCGTTTAAGATGTATCAGTAGGTTATGAGTGTCTGCTTCTCGACTGTATAGATCCGGCTGGTTGTGCTCGTTGTTCGCTATCCTAAGGTAATATTATTGTTGTGTTTACTTATCTATTGGTTCTTTAAGTGTAGGTGTTGTTTCCTCGACTGTATTGATACGGCTTATGGTGCTGTCTGTTACTCGAGCCTACTTTTCGTGAGGTTTCAATGTTTTTTTTTTTTTTTATTATCATTTTGGTATAAGGTGATTTTAGGTGTTTTCAGTAAATACAACAATTCTAACTACTAGAAGTTTATGCATTTTTATTAACCCCTTCAGTAGCTTGACGCGTTTCCACATTCATTCTGCTTACTATGTTGTCATTTTATACAGCTTCAGAAACTTACATAAGGATTAGAATAATGAAGACTCTGGTCATTAATCTTCTGACCTCCATAGATTTTCCTACTGCAAATAAAATGGTCGAATCATGTCCAAAACTCAGTACTGAAGAGGTTAATATGTTTATACTATTCATGAAGTTCAGTTAGGTTTTTCTTATTATTATTCTGGTATAAGGTGATTTTAAGAGTATCTTTGAAATATACAATAATTCAAACCACTAAAAGTATTTATATAGATTTTTTTTTATAAGTACACACAAGTAAGAAGGGCGTATTTTTTAATGTATAGCTAGTAGAATGTTTGGATGTGGCAGTAGAATAAGAAAATACGAGTATATCCAAGAGTGGTTATTGCTTAAGGAAAGGTGTTCTAACTACCGGGGAAAGAGTTAAGAAAGATACTGTCATACTTTTTTGTTGGTTCTTAAATACAGTTTCTCGGAGATTCAGATGATTTTCCTTTTTCAGTGGGTGGGATGAAAAACGATTCAAAGGTTCTTTCACAATTTTAGTTACCTAAGATTCTGTACCACTCTGGAGAAAGGCTCTTTAACCTCTTCAGTATCATGATGTGTTTACATGTTTATTCTGCTTACTGTTTGACGATTTTATATAGCTTCGGAAAGTTATGTGGGGATTAAAATAGTGAAGACTCTGGCCATTAATATTATGACCTCCATAGACTCTTCCGAATGTAAATAAAACTGTCTAATCGCATCCAAAACTGAAGGTAAAAATGCATCCCAGTACTGAAGAGGTTAAGAACTTCTGACGATTCATCCTTGTTACCTTTCAAAGAAGTGCTTGTGAGGAAATAATGCCTTTAACCCTTCAGTACTGGAATACATTTTTATTTTGAGAACTGTTTACGATTAGATCATTTTATATACATTACAAAAGTTTATAGAGGTGCGAAGATTAATGGCCACAGTCTTCACTATTTTCAATCCCACATGAGTTCCTGAAGCTGCAAAAAAATCACCAAATAGTAAGCAGAATGAATATGGAAACGCGTCATGGTACTGAAGGGTTAACAGTCTACTGAAGGGTTAACAGTCTATTTCCTTATTTCTTATTAGTTCTTGTTTTCATCTATAGCGCAGAACTATTACACGTATTTTTTCTTCTTTCTTTTTCATTCCTCTTCGTTGTCGTCGTTTTTATTTTCGTTGTTTTCTTGTATTTCTTCATTTTCTTTTCTTCTTCATTTTTAGCTTCATTTTCATTCTTCATCTTCATATTTTTTCGTCTTAATCAATGCCTTTCTCTCTCACTCTCTTCTTGATTTACACGACTGATCATTATCATCGTTTTGTTTCGTTTTAGTAATTTATTCTCTGTTATGTTTCTTCTTCTTCACTCTAGACCTCAACACCGCTTGTTTCATTATTTTTATTTAATTTTTGTATCCATATTATCGTCTAAGAGAGAGAGAGAGAGAGAGATAAATGAAGATGAAAATAAAGTAAAACAATACTAAAAGAAATCACAACAAAATGATAAATGTAAAAAAAAAAGATAAAAAGATTTGTAGGCAAGAAAATAAGATGAAATGGAGAAATTCATCGTGAAATTATACATTAAGAAAAAGAAAAAAAGAAAAGAGAAAAAAAGAAATACTTAATGGAGAATTATATGACACACACACACACAGAGAGAGAGAGAGAGAGAGAGAGAGAGAGAGAGAGAGAGAGAGAGAGAGAGAGAGAGAGAATAAAAGAGAAGAAGCTCAAGGCGTTAATTCTTTATTTACTCTTCACTTGTCTTGTATTTCTGCTTTTGTTTTCTTTGATACGGATATTTGCAGCAGGTGGCACAGAGAGAGAGAGAGAGAGAGAGAGAGAGAGAGAGAGAGAGAGAGAGAGAGACGGAGAGACTCGTTCAAAATCATGTAAATTTCCATGTTTTCTTCTCTTTTTTTTATTGTTTGCTTATTTATTTATTTTATTTTTGCAAGCTCCACTGTACATTTAAACAATTTCGTTTCTCTATTCATTTCCATTTTTATGTCTGTCGTTTGTTTTGTTTCCGCTTTTTCCCTCTCTCTTTTTTCAGGTTGGTTAATTTTGCTGTGTAGTTGTAGTGTTTGTGTGTGTGTGTGTGTGTGTGTGTGTGTGTGTGTGTGTGTGTGTGTGTGTGTGTCTTGCTATTTTTATTATGTATATATTTACGTTTTCATTCTTTACGAGACGTCTAAAGTTTCTCATTTTTCTTCTTTTTTTTTTTTTGTATTCCTGGTCTTTGTCTTCGTTTTTGTTGTTTTTGTTGTTTTTTGTTGATTTTGTTGTTGTATTTCTTATTTTCTTTTCTTCTTCATTTTAAGCTTCATCTTTATCTTTTTCTTCATCTTCTTCTTCTTCTTTTTCTTCTTCTTCTTCTTCTTCTTCTTCTTCTTCTTCTTCTTCTTCATCTTCTCCTTCTCTTTCTTCTCTCTTTATCTTTTTTCATTCTTCATGCCCCTTCTTCTTCTCCCTCCTCTTCATTTCTGTATCTTTCCTTCCTTCCCTAACACCACCCCTTCCCTCCTTCTCCCCTTCACCTCCCATATTCCCATCACCACCATACACCCACTCACTGTTTCCTTAAAACACCCCAAAACACACCAGAACACACAAAATACCCCAGGACATGCCTTAAACACCTGAAAACACTGCAAAACATCAGAA
>NC_059270.1:4908715-4938715 GCF_017591435.1 Portunus trituberculatus
TCCTGCTAACCATCCTTCTTGTTGTATATATTTGTGCTTTCATATTCATATTTCTTTTTTTCTACTCATTTTTTATCAGTGTACGTAGGCAAAAGGAAATACTGTCAGATAAAAGCAGGAGGAATGGGAGGAACAGGAGGAAGAGGAGGAGGAGGAAGAGAAAGAGGTTATATAGCGTTATAATCAAGTAAGATGCACGGTAACGGTGATGCGCCAGGTTCAAGACAGCGCCACTCTGATCAAGACAACTGCTGTGTGTGGGAATCGATTTTGTATCATGTCGAATAAGAGACCAGTGTTTTACTTCATTACTGCATTACAAGCTTTGACAAATGAAGAAGGAAAAAAAAGGAGGAAAAGTGTATTGTTATTATTTTGTTGTTGTTGTTGTTATTACTGTTGTTGAAACCGCTGCCTCATGTATGTGGTGTCGTGCAGGGATTTCTATACGCCACCTCTACAAGTCTTCTGGTTGGTACTCTGTTGTCACCTTCAGTACTATTATTGCGGTCTCTAAGCATTCAGAACACGACAGAAGTAGGGGATGTGAATAAAAGTTTGGGTTTAATTTTATATCTTCAGTGCTACAGAGCTGTTAAAGCTTTCATAATTGTTTCATTGACAATTGAGACACTTTACCTTAATTTAAACTATTGATGAAGTAATTAATAACAGTAAATAAAGACAATTACTTATGTGTATGTATGTTTGTGTGTGTGTGTGTGTGTGTGTGTGTGTGTGTGTGTGTGTGTGTGTGTGTGTGTGTGTGTGATGACTTCTATACCAGCCAAAAAATCCCTTTTCTTTTTCACTATTAAGGAACTGGCACCTCAGTGGGCCTTTTTTTCACTTTTTTTTGTTTCCCTTGGCCGTTTGTCTCTCTTACATAGAATAAAAAAGACTCATCGTGCTTTGGAATGTTTGGCTTTGCTTTATAGACACCTTGAAATACTGAACACTGTGAAATTCAATGCATATTTGACTTCTATCCATAACTGTACAAGTAGGAACGTTATGTTATCCCAGAGTTCAGGGACGCATCACCGACGGAAATCACCCAACACAGGAAATTAACTTTTATTTCGCAATGCTGAACAATTAGCAGCGCCAAACGTAATGCATGAGATCTTTACAAGCATCTACATGAAAGAAGAGTAAAGGGAATAGATATTGCAAATTATAAGTAGTTTAATGACTGGACTTGACTATAGAACATGTACAAAATGTCTCACAGTGAATAGTAATCAGAGAAAAATATGCCAAATAGCAATTAGATATAGTTAACCCCTTCACTATTGAGACGGATTTTTACCTTGATTTTGGGGCACGATTAGACGATTTTATTTGCATTAAGAAGGGTCTATGGAGGTCAGAAGATTAATGGCCAGAGTCTTCACTATTATAATCCCCACATAAGTTTCTGAAGCTGTATAGAATCGCCAAATTATTAGCAGAATGAATATGGAAACCTGGTATGGTACTGAAGGGGTCAAATAAAGCAGTATGAGGAATATACTCGATACCTTAATCTCTCCAGTACCATGACGCTTTTCCATATTCATTCTGCCTGCTATTTGGCGATTTTATAGAGCTTCAGAAACTCATGTGCGGGATTAAAATAGTGAACCTTTTGGCCATTAATCTTCTGACCTCCATAGACCCTTCCTAATGTCAATAGAATGGTCTAATCGTACACAAATCTCAAGGTAAAAATGTGTGCCAGTACTGAAGGAATTAAAGAAAGAAAACAAGCGGGAAGAAATTTTCAACCCGAGATCAAGATGACTTATCACAAACAAACTACCGAACACTCCAGACAAATCCAGTAAATTATATTATATGTTATATGTTCGACTGTTGTCCATATTTACACAAAAAAGAAGGAATTTTTGACACGAAATCACCTGACTTGTATTGTTATTGAAGAAACCTATTAAACACTATTAAGTTAAGCCCTTGAGTGCCATGACGCTATATTCCCTCTGCTTACTGTCTGGTGATTTTATACAGCTTCAGAAACTTATATGAGGGATTAAGATAGTGAAGACTGGCCATTAATCTTCTGACCTCCATATACTCTTCTTAATGTTAATAAAATGGTCTAATCGTACACAAATCTCAAGGCAAAAATGTGTCCCAGTATTGAAGAGATTAATACAGTATGTGATATACTCTCGAATACTTCTCCATAACAATACGAGAGAAAGTTTTGGCACATGTCACCTCCCCCACACACAACATCTAGCTTGGTGGTGATGGTGATGATGGTGGTGGTGCTGAATGCTGGTGTGATGGTCTGTGTGTATCTGTGTGTGTGTGTGTGTGTGTGTGGCAGGCGAGCACCAAGGCCAGCCGATCTAGTGCTTGTTTATGGAGATGAGTGTAAAAATAGTAACTTTATTTAGGTCTGTGTCTTGTTTGTACATAATTCTGGCGATGAGTTTTGCTAATTTGTATTCCATTAGTTATATTTCTATTTTTCTTTGTTAGTGAGTGTATTTATCTTGTTGTTTTTTTATGTATATTCTGATTATTTGTGTGAGAGAGAGATATATATAGAGATTGATACATAGATAGATAGATAGATATATAGATAGATAGATATATAGATAGATAGATAGATAGATAGAGAGAGAGAGAGAGAGAGAGAGAGAGAGAGAGAGAGAGAGAGAGAGAGAGAGAGAGAGAGAGAGATGGGAAGACATAAACACACACACACACACACACACACACACACACACACACACACACACACACACACACAGATAGACAACAGACAGACAGACAGATAGACGGACAGTGTGTGTGTGTGTGTGTGTGTGTGTGTGTGTGTGTGTGCGCGCGTGTAGGGCTGACTCAACATGTCGCTTCCCTCCTTCCTCTCTCTCTCTCTCTCTCTCTCTCTCTCTCTCTCTCTCTCTCTCTCTCTCTCTCTCTCTCTCTGTTACTGTGTTTGTCCTACTTGAAAATGATACTCTTAGATTTCTCTGCCTTTCCATGCATCATACATCAAATTCAAAGCTGCAGTATTTGTCCCCCTGCAAAATGTATTATCTTCAAAACTTTACAAACACTTATCACATTAGTACATTTCTCTCCCCTCCCTCCTTTACATATCAAGCAAACCTGAACTCACAAATACTCCCAGTTCTTGTCCAAACGGCGCTTTCATCTACATTAATCTCAGTGAAGTTTACATCCATTCAAGATTGCACTGCACATCAAGGCTCGCCACTAACACCGCTGATCTCGTGGCTCCTCCTTTCCCGAATCCTGATCTTCTCTCATTCGTAATTCCAAACTCAGAATTTTTACTTTTCCGTCTGACCTTACAGTCGGATAAGTGACGCAATGAGGTGTTTTGGGTTATTAAGTGACATATTTGTAAGAGAACATACAGTAAGGGAATGAAAAGTGATGTTTTGTTTTGTTTCGTCTTTATTTCGTTGTGCAAGGTATATACGAGTGTTTGATCAGGTGTTTTTATAAAAGTCACTATATCCAATTGAGTAAGAACTATATATCCTTCAGAAAGTAAGAATTGAGAAAACCAATACATATATTTCTTTAATAGAAAAAAAAATAGATAAATTCAATAGAATAAAAAATCAGTAGATGGTGTACTTGTACTTTGCTTCTATTAAGATGAATAAAACACTTCCTTTGTCCATCCATGAATCCTTTTAGGCCGTGTGATGCTCGTGTAATTGTGTTGAGCATTTTCTTCACTGGAGAAGTTAGGTCACGGACGCCTTTTCCGCATAAACCTGGCAACACGTCAACATGTCAGGAGGTATCGCACTCTCCGAGTCTCATCTATTTGCCGATTCCTGGGCGCAAGTTTCTCGTGTCAAGTCGCTACACATTTCTACAATTCACTTAACGATTCTGAACAGCCAAGCTTTTTATTCACGCTTTCCTCACCACGGGTCTTGCTCGATAACACATCATCATTCAGTGGGCGGCAGAGCTTCGTACTCTTCAGAATGTGTCAATGACAGTGTGGAGTTTGTTCCTTTTCAGTGTTTCTCGAACTTGTCTCGCCACATCCGCAAGTAGCAAATGCTGGCTTCCGATGAACTCGTAGCTTTCAAGCTCTTCCCTCCTTTCTGCTTGGCACAGTGTGAAGGAGACAAAGGAAGAGAGGTGGTTGAAGAACTGCTGAAGGAAATGTGCAATTGTAGGGAGGATAGAAGTTTGGTGCCTTGTCTGCTCAGTTTGTGGCGAGGATCATTTCACTGGCTCCACCACTTCTGTAGTGTTGTTTTGGGTGTCTTTGCTCTTCTCTGCAGCACTGATGTCTTACTTTCCTGTGCTGATCTGCCACTCTGGTCCTCTGGCGCACGTAAAGCTTGCTTCTTTTTCATCTTCTTCTTCCTCCCTCTATTTCTTCTTCGAGACTACTCAAGAGGCGTTAATAACAACCCTATCAATGCAGAAACCACTTATTTTACATTGTAACGAAATAATTTTACAGAAAACGAAGAGGAAGTAACGAAAATTTAAGAAAAACTTGATAAATATTCAGGAGAAAAAATCCTCCAAAGGTAAACATTGTGTAAAGATGTTTAATAAAAGTCCATTAACTCATTATCATAAAGTCAGGTGAAGTTTAGATAGCGTGTGACGGAAAACTGAGGGAAGGAAGGAGCGAGAGTGAAAAAGGAGTGAGGGAAGAGAGGGACAGGTAACGAAGGAAAGTGAGTGAAGAAAGTGCGCGTTTACCGGTACTGATTATGGTAGAAGTAGTAGTAGCATTGATGGTAGCAGCAGGTAGTAATAGTACATGGAAATGGTTATAATAGAAGTAGTAGTAGTAGTAGTAGTAGTAGTAATAGTAGTAGTAGTATAGTAGTAGTAGTGGTAGTAATTTTAGTAGTAATAGTAGTGGTAGTAGTAGTATCTCATCCGTCTTTTTTTCATCTCAAGAGTCAAAGTTGTCATTGTCCATCACATCGTCTGTTCCTCCCATTCTTTGTATCATCACACCAAGTCCATATCTTTATCTCACTCTGATTCCGCCTCACTCTCGTCTTTCAACAGCTGTTTTGCAGACCACTTGATAGATTGGCCATCTTCTCCTCTTAACGGAGAAAAGATTATGCATGGGCTTTTTCTCTCTCTTCTCCTTCCTCTCATCTCGTGGCAATGTTTTAGTGTGTGTGTGTGTGTGTGTGTATGTGTGTATGTGTGTGTGTGTGTGTGTGTTAGGTGGGGCGGGATGAATAAGGTTCACGTGTCTGTGCGGTAACCCTTTCTTCTTCATGATCCACATTTTTTTTTCTTTGCAGACGTCACACCTTCGTGCCTGCTGAGTGGCGGCGGCAGCAGAGGCGACAGGTACGTGGAAAAAATGTAATTGCTGTTTAATGGAAATCGCAGTGTGTGAAAATAGGTGTAGCAAAAGTAATGGCAGCCGATTTTTATGGTGAGTTGATCCTTTCAGCATATTAACACGCTCAAGCTATTTGCAAACGGATGAGTGAATGAACCTTTCCAGAAATGCAGGAACAAAGACCAGATTTTTCGTAATGCGCATAAAACTTCCCTCTCGTAGGAATAGCTACTCTCTGTGAATGGTTATTGGGAAACGTAAATATGACCAATAAAAATTCATGAATATAGATAATCTGTTTTCTGAGTGATGGGGCGGCTTAGCATTATATCTCCCTTCATCTGGTTAGTGTCAGCTGGATCACACGCGTAATTGCCTGAAGGTAGCCTTTGTAGTGGCGTTAGTGGTGCCCTGAAAGATCGTAGCCTGACACCTTCCATTACTCTCCATTAGGGATGATGGTGGCGCCAGCAGGATGATACCTCTGTCATTACTCGATATGAAGTCTGGTTAGAAGCAGCTTGTATTCACGACGAAGACGATAACAAGGAGCTGCGAACTATTACTTTGCGTCTTACGGAAATTGAGATTCTATTATGTCGAGAGATTGCCAGTTTAAAGTACTGTCATTGGCGGTATTCTGATGATGGGAGATAACCTTTGGGTGTGATGTTATGTATTTACTTTAGGATGCTGACAAAAAGGTGAGAAGTATAACCACCGTTCATCGGTTAACTGCCGTGAGAACTTCATTTCTTTACCTAATGCTATGACTTCTATTCGTAAATATTTTGGCCTCTCACTAGCTCAAATTTCAAAGGCCACATATATATGACTGATCAACTTCTCATTTCTTTGTTTTTTTCTTACTTTATTTGTTCATTCATTCATTTTTATTATTTTCGATATTACTATTACTATTACTAAAATCATCAGAGCATCTTGAAACCAAAATAATTTCCACTGCAGTTTGTTAACTCGTTCCGAGCTGGAAAAAATGTTCCCTGTAACAACTTATAACTTTTTAATGGAGGGTGCTTTTTTACAACCTTGTCTTTAAAAGTTCCGTAGCATAGAAAAGATGAAAGCATTCCATTTGTCTTCTTTTTTCTTTGTACTTTTGAATATATGGGTTTTTTTCCCATTAATATGAATGTTAAGAGAAATAATTACCATAGCAGTAAAACCTTTAAAGTTGTCAAGATGAGGCACCGAAACGTAGCAGGATACAGACCTACGTATTCACTTTATGAGGGAATGATAACCTTATTGCAAAGGTTACCTGGCGTGATAACTCAATTACGCAACAGGAACTCTCACTGGAGGGCCTGGATATATTTGCTCACCTTGCATTTCAGTGTCGTGAAGGGAAGCGCCTCTCACTACAGTCCAGGATGGTAAACACGCAAACGTGATCACCATAACGGCCACTTGAGCCATGCCAGTCTATTATCCCAATCAAATATCAACTCTTGGCACACTCAAAAGAACAAGACGCCTTTTGAAATATTTTCCTGGATGTCCTCCTTTTACCATCTGAATATTTCCTTTCCCAAACATTGCCTTTGTCTTCTCGCCGACCTTAAACAAACAGCGGCAGAGGAAACAGGAGGAACCATGGAACCTCCTCTCGACGGACCCTTCTCCCGCTGGGCCCTCCCTCCGCCTCGCCCCGCCTGTCTGGGTTTGTTTAGGCCGTAGGGGCACAACGGTAAATGTCGATTCCATTGTTTGTAAAGATACCTTCCATGTTATGAAACCTGATGGGGGTTATGTAAGGACGGAGAAAGTCTGATGGCCATTTGAGAGTGAAGGGAAGGAAGGACGCACAAATACATTGTCTTCATCGTCTCATACCTCCCCCACCCCGCCGTGATGATGCATGTATGACAATCTTCTGTTGTTGTTTTCCTTCCTATCGCTGCTTTGAATGGCTAACTGCATGTCACCTTCATCCACCCTTGATATTGTTATGTGTGACTTTCTATTTATTCTTCTTGTCCATATTCTGTCCACCTTATTAGTGAAAAAATCTGACATTTTCACTCTTTCGTCCCATTCACTGGTAAACTTTTGAAACTCTCCAATTTATATCATTCCCCTTCTTCCAACTTCGACACTTGTGAGAGAAAAACATCAAGACTATTCTAATATTGAACTGACCAATCCGACTGGAATCCTTTTTTTCTTGTTACTTTTTTGGGGACAGGTGAAGAAGGGAGGTGGCAATGAAGTGAGCCTTTTATTATCAGGTTTTACAACTCTTGATCAGCTTCATCCCTGCACAAGTTGAAGGAAAAGACAAAAAGGCTGAAAAAAGATATTCGTGAAGAGCGCAGAGGCAGGCCAACATTCAGCTCCCGGGATGTGAACACGAATAACCAGTTTCCAATACGCAAATGAGAAGATAATCCAATCACGGGTCAATACCTTTTGTCAAGAAATTATATTACACCGTGTTATGGCTCTTTATCAAATTCAACACTCCAATGTTGGCGTCGCTTCACTCAGGGTTCACTGGATGCAATATACCTTAGCTCGCCCCACTGGTGTGTTCTCTTCCCGCCGCCTGAATACACGATCTCGCCCATGCCGCGGTGCTCAAGGCCACGCAGTGCTGAGGGGCCGCGGGGCACGTACTTGCTGAGGCTGCAAGACAAACTCGCCTGCTGGGAATCTAACAGTTCACAACCTTTTTATCGGAGAGGCGAACACACAATGGCTTTTAAGTAAAAATGTAATAGCTGTTTTAAACCTTAACAATAAAAGAAATTGGCGATAAGAGGAATAGAGAATTTTTATGAAATTTACTCATTCTGTTAGTTTCATATCATTATTAAGATATTGCAACTTCAATTATTTTGTTTATTCTATTGATTTCATCTGTTATCTTGACAATGGAGGAAATTCGTCGTGATAGAAACAGGTTCTCTATTAGTATGACAAGTAAAATTAGAAAGAAATCATCAGGAAATAGATTGCAGGAAAGTGAGGTAACAACAATATTTTAAATGATAAGAGGTCCTAACAATAGAGGAACTTGACCCTGAGCGAAATGATTTAACTAACAGCATATGAAAGGAGGCAAAGTTAAAGGCATCAGAATGTATCATAAAAATAAAGATAACATTAAAGGAAGACATAAGAACACATCAAATACAGAAATCTATAAGCTTTACCAACTGACAATGGTTAAAAAATATGAACAATACATGGAAGAAGAAAAAACAAAACAATATAATAAGGAATAACAAGAAATATGATAATGCAAAAATCTAGCATATAAACGTTAGGCATCAGATAATAACGATTGCATCAGGAAATAGAAAAAAAACAGTGAATTCATACAAGAATCACACACTAACCAACTACAACAAAAGCAGCGATATAAGAACGAATAAACAGAACATGAAGCAATGAAACATAAGCCACTGTAACAATAAAAAAAACAAGAAGAAAATAAATCAATAACCACTGTAATAACAAAAGCAAGGAGAAAAGGAAATCAACAAGAAGGAACACACATTAAGAGTCAGACACAGGACTTCAGTAACAATAGCAGCAGCAAGTTTGAAAGAGACATAAGACAAAGAAATAATGCACCAGATAGCAAGAACAAGAACAGCATTAATCTCTTCAGTACGATGACGCATTTTCATATTCATTCTTCCTACTATTTAGCGATTTTATATAACCTTCAGAAACTCATATGGGAGATTAGAGTAATGAAAACTGTAGCCATTAATCTTCTGACCTTCATAGACACTTCCTAATGCACATGAAAATTGTCTAATCACGGTAAAAATGCATTCCAGTACTGAAGAGGTTAACCCCTTCAGTACCATAACGTATTTTTATATTCATTCTGGTTACTATTTGGTGATTTTATACAGCTTCAGAAACTCATGTGGAGATTAAGATAGTGAAGACTGTGCCAATTAATCTTCTGACCTCCATATATCCCTCCTAATGTCAATAAAATGGTCTAATCGTACACAAATCTCAAGGTAAAAATGTGTCCCAGCATCGAAAAGGCTAAATAGGAATCGATAGAAAGGCAAGAGACCTCACAACTATCAATGAACTGCACTCCGTTGAAATACTGCTACATTCTGACAACTGCATGAATACTCGTAGAACCGCCGCGTCAGTCACTACAAACACTACATTCCTGGTTCCGGAATCAGGCGTTAATATTCTGCAGAGATAAACACTTCCCAGGCAGGTGGAGTCGTGTCCTCGCAATGCTCGCCTCGCTACACCGCCTCTCCCCGCGCTGCCTCCTCGCACCTGGCCTTAATTAACACTCAGGTAGGAGCAGTCACGCCCGCACCCCCCGCTAGGCAGCATCCTCAGTGTCCTGCCTCATGCATCCTTCCCCACACCGTCGCAACGTCTCTTTCGTCTCTTCTGGAATTATGATTTTTTTTTCTTTTTCTTTGTTTTCCTTTCGTGCATCTATGTTCGATATTTTTACGTTCCTAAGTTTCTAAAAGGCATTTGTGGGTTCAAAGGACAGCGTCATGTTTTATAGATTTTATTTTATTTTTTTTTTTTTGTATATTCATTGCAACATTTATTCGTGTGTGTGTGTGTGTGTGTGTGTGTGTGTGTGTGTGTGTGTGTGTGTGTGTGTGTGTGTGTGTGTGTGTCCCTTGAGTGCAATAATTCCACTAATTAGGAAATCTCATTAGCAGACACTCATCATCATCACCATCATATGAACTTAACATTTAACCGCTTGCGTTGGTTCACACATAATATTCTCCGTGTGGTGATCAGAACTATATTGGTTACCTGCTCTTACAATGCAGGCAGGAAACTCATACCTCTTATAAATAAAAAGAGACAGAAAGCTAGAGAAAGAAAACCACTTTCCCACCTAACTCCCTGCCAGAAATACCCTTTGATCGACGGAAACGGAGGAGAGATGAAAGAAAACACTGCCCACCACCACCACCACCACCACCACCACCCACACGCCAATACCAGCACGTGTCTATCACTTTATCTTCTCGTTTTCTTTCTCAATGGTGCAAACGCGATTGTGACTGATTGATGCTTTTATATATGGCCCAGTGTTCTTTTTTTTTCGTCCTGTTGCTTCCTGGACCTTGAGACTCTTTTCTTTTCAGTGCTCAGTGACTAGTGATGTGAAGAGAATGTGTATTTTCTTTTTTTTTTTTCTTTACGTTAGATTATGTGTTCTTTAAATGTAAGTTTGGTAGCGTTGGAGTAGGTTAGCTTATGTATAGCTCAAGTTGTGTTTACAGTGTTTTAGATTTAGGGACAATATTAACGCATTCAGTATCATGACGCGTTTCTATAGTCATTCTGTTTACTGTTTGTGAATTTATACAGGTTCAAAAACTCATGTGGGGGATTGAAATAGTGAAGACTGTGTCCATCAATCTTCTGATCTCCATAGACCCTTCTTAATGTCAATAAAATGGTCTAATATTACCCAAATCTCAAGGTAAAAATGTGTCCTAGAAGTGAAGGGATTAAAGTCTTATGAGCTGATTTATTAGATGAGGTTAAAAGGT
This sequence comes from Portunus trituberculatus, assembly GCF_017591435.1. Classification (NCBI taxonomy): domain Eukaryota; kingdom Metazoa; phylum Arthropoda; class Malacostraca; order Decapoda; family Portunidae; genus Portunus; species Portunus trituberculatus. Next base: position 4,919,597 of record NC_059270.1, read on the forward strand.
TTGGTCTTGTTGGATTTGAGAAACTTAAGGTGAGGTTAGGATAATTCACTTTAAGTAAAATTTGTACAGTATTATGATAATTAGATTTAGAGATGATTTTGGGGATTTGTGACTCATTTTTTTACGCTGGATTTTAAGTTTTGTCCATAGTGGTTAACTCACCTGAGAGACCTGAAGTAAATTTCTATTATCCCTTTTCCGTTGTGCATTCCTTCCAGTTAGGTGTGTGTTGTGTTATATTCATGGAAAGAACAACTACATGTGGTGTATCTTCAGTGTTAGGAGAAAGACTGGTAGGTAACACTAGATTGAGGTTAATTTGGGTATAGTTACGATAGGTCATGCTCAAGCAGTCATAGTATTACAAACTACCAGATAGAAAATAGTACTTATTAAACTAATTTATGTGAAAACCTAGATATCACAGTTCTATGAGGAATCTACTATCAGTCTCTATGGTCGGTGAGACGAATGTGAGCGCCAAGGCCACGTGTTAGAGTGTATGGTCCCAGCTCCATCTTATACTGGGCCACGTTAGACCTATTTTTTTTTTATACCATGTGGGCTTTTCACGGGAATTTATGGGCTAAAGGGGATACTTTTTGGGGTACCTCATATCTCAAAGCCCACCCGCTAGGAAACCGTTACCCCGAGTGAGGAAGCCCAACCTACACTCGGACCGTGGACAGGATTCGAACCCGTGCGCTTGGAGACCTCTCGGACCCCAAAGCACGCATGGTTCCACTGTACCACGGCGGCCTCTGTGGTTTGGTTAGGTATTGCCCTGGTAATTATACATGAGGTGATGCTTAATTACAGGCCACATATGTTGCTGATAATTACTGTAGCATTAACTGAAAAGTGATAGGAAGTTAGCCAGTTACCCAACAACAATACTATCGTTTCCCTTGCCTTCCCTTCCCTTTCCTTCTCTTCTCGTTGCTTCCCTTCCTTTCCCTTCAGCCTGCCTTTGTGAGTCTGACGTTTACTGATCTTCCCAACTTACTTTTCCGTGCCAAAATTTTTCTCACGGCACGGCGGTAACAAAGACGAGGCCAAAGAAAGCATTGTTCACTTTGCCACTACCACCGTGCCTCGCCGCGTCCTGCCTTCTGCCCGCTGGATTCTGCACAAACGCTCGTGACAGTGCCGCGCGTTATTTTTTTCTATTATTTCCTTCTAGCTTGGGGCTCACAGAAGGGATCCATACATATATATAGAAGGTTGTGGAATATTCTGACCCCTCTTGCACTTTGTCAAACGTTTCCTGTTAGTCTTAAACCCTTCAGTACCATGACGCATTTCCATGTTCATTCTGGTTACTTTTTGACGATTTTGTGCTGCTTCAGAAACTTATGTGGGAGATTAAAATACTGAAGACTGTTGCCGTTAATCCTTTGGCCTCCATACACCCTTCCTAATGTCAATAAAATGGTCTAATCGTACAGGAATTTCAAGGTAAAAATGTGTCCCAGTATTGAAGGGTTAAGCTCCCTCTCTGTTCCACCAATAGTCCCCTTACAAAAGCAAAGATCTGAGGGACTGTCAGCAGATCACCAGACTTGAGGTCAAGGAAAATATGGTGAACGTGGTAGAGGGAGGTGTACAATGACTATCTGCTCTTCAGTGATGATGCTGTTGTTGCTGTTATTGTTGTTGTTGTTGTTGCTGTCGTTGTTGTTGTTGTTGTTGTATTAGTTGTTGTTGTTGTTGTTGTATTAGTTGTTGTTGCTGTCGTTGTTGTTGGTGGTGGTGGTGCTGTTGTCGTTGTTGTTGTTGTTGTCATTGTTGTTGTCGTTATTGTTGATGTTGTAGTTGTTGTTGTTATTGTTGTTGTTGTTGTTGTTGTTGTTGTTGCTGTGCTCTTGATGTTCCTTGACCAAGCTAGTAATCGTGCTCATTCTAATGTTTTATTTATCTATTTGTTTTTAGTTAATATGTTTGCTTATTTATTTATTTATTTATTCATTTATTCATTTATTTATTTATATTTCTAAACAAGTTACCGTACACAATCTCAATAATCTGTCCTTTAGAAAGCGAGACATTGAGAGCTTTTTACCTCCTTCATTAGTATATCTGGTCAGCTCAAATATAATAAAAACGAATTACAAAAAATACTCTTAAGGCACCAAAATATAAAACACTATTATGCTAAACTATGCAGGACTGGCCTCCATCTCCCTCCCTCACCGACACACCATACATCACACATTTGGGATATTTGCCTTATATTTTATGTATATTTTTTGTTGAGGGATATTTTCTTATCAGCTCTACATAACTTATCATCCGTTAAGTTTTCCTCCATCTTCTCTACCTCTTCCTCCTCCTCCTCTTCCTCCTTCTCCTCCTCCTCCTCTTCCTCATCCTGTTTTCACTTTAGTCTCGTAAGTACCAACTGGTCTGCTGCTGATTGTTCTTCCTTCGTGTTCCTCCTCCTCCTCCTCCTCCTCCTCCTCCTCCTCCTCCTCCTCCTCCTCCTCCTCCTCCTCCTCCTCCTCCTCCTCCTCCTCCTAACACACGTCATTTACAATGCACCAAATAGCTATTTTTACGAGTCCAGCATTCATTAGGCCAGTGACAAGTCCATTGGTGGGCAGGAGCGTGACGTCAATCCGAGTGTGAAAGTTGTGTCTGAATCACTGAGAGAGAGAGAGAGAGAGAGAGAGAGAGAGAGAGAGAGAGAGAGAGAGAGAGAGAGAGAGAGAGAGAGAGAGAGAGAGAGTACTTTTCTCACAAAATTTAATGAAAAGTCAAGACTGGACACACACACACACACACACACAATCTCTGTCTTGCTCTCTCTCTCACTTAATGTGTGTGTGTGTGTGTGTGTGTGTGTGTGTGTGTGTGTGTGTGTGTGTTTCAAAAATCTCAATTTGGTATAGAAATATTCTTTTTAACGAAATGAACGTAAAAATAATGTTCAGAGAGAGAGAGAGAGAGAGAGAGAGAGAGAGAGAGCTGGTAAAATTGCGCGTGTCACATATATATCACGACTTAGTAGGTGCGCCTTCTTCCATCTCGTTACACACACACATGGCCTCGACAGCCTCCATCAGCTGTCAGCAGAATCGTTGAGGCGAGGCATGAGTGGTGTGTGAGCAAAGGAATCGTATTACCTTTGCCTTCCTTCCTTGCTTCTCTTCCTCCTCCTGCTCTTCCTTCTCCTCCTCCTGCAAGACTTATTGCCTGTAGCGCACCAAAATGTGCAGTGAGATTTAATATTTTTTGAAGTTTCTTAAGATGTTTATTGGGAAGAAATGAGGAGTATGGCTAGATTGCAGACTGTATTTCTTCTAATCTACAATGTCATTTTGAATACTCCACATACAGTTGTATAGTGACTATTGTGATGTTTGTGGTCATTTAATTAAGAGAGTGAGCTGATATTTTCCGTTTTCTTATTTGAGTTAAGTTTCATTTGAATAATTTTTTTTACACAAATATATGATACTTTTTGCATTTTGTCGTTCTTTTTCACTGTGTATTTATCTATCTACCAATCTATCTATCTATCTATCTATCTATCTATCTATCTATATATCTATCTATGTCTATTAGTTTTCTGTGCCCTTCTTTTGGACTTCTCTTCTTTCTCCATTTGAGTGATAATTTCAAACCTTTAGTCCTCTACTTTCAAATTATATTATTTACCTATTTGCATATCTACCTATCTGTTTATCTGTTAATCCATCTATTTTGTCCATCTACCTATCTATCTATCCATATATTTATCTCTCTATTTATCTGTCTCTCCATTCTTTTATCTGTACATCTATCCATTTACCTCCCAGTGTGAGCGTAACAATATCTACCCTGCACATCTCAAGCCTTCACCCGTTTGTCGCTTGACCTCTCTTTGTGTTGGGGAAAAGTTTTATTCGTATTTACCTTTAAGCTCTCAAGGACTTTATGCCTGGCTGGGGCGTCTCCTTGTGGATGACAGAGCAGGTTGGACGGTTGATCAGTCAAGAGGGAGGAGCCGATGTGGGGGTCACGTGCTTATGGCAAAGATAATAATAGGAAAGATAGTCCACTCTAACAAACAACAAGAAGAGAATGGATACTACAGTATACTCGTTGCTCAAGATTTCTGTGGTATATGTTATGTGACCGTGGTGGTAGTAGTATTGATAGTAGTGGTAGTAGTAGTAGTGGTGGTGGTAATAGTAGTAGTAGTAGTAGTAGTAGTAGTAGTAGTAGTAGTAGTAGTAGTAGTAGTAGTAGTAGTAGTAGTAGTAGTAGTAGTAGAGGTCAAAGGTGTAGTGGTAGTACTAGTAGTAGTAGTATTTCGAGGAGGAGGAGGAGGAGATGATGGAAAAATAGTAAATGATCAATGATGATAATGATAATGATAGCAATAAAGACAGTAATTGTAATGATGATATGATAATAATAGTAATAATAATAATAATAATAATAATAATAATAATAATAATAATAATAAAAATAGTAATAATGATAGCAAAAACGATAGAGAAAGTCTACACTAAAAATCTCATCTTACACTGTTGCAAAATATACAAAAGATTATGATGAAATATCGCATAGATCCCGCCCACACACACACACACACACACACACACACACACACACACACACACACACACACACACACACACACACACACACACACACACACACATGCACACACACACACACAGACACTAACCTTTACCTAACTTAATCTCTATTTTATTCAGCCTCTCTCTCTTTCACTCACCACTACCACCACCACCACCACCCACCACCACCAGCCCCACCACCACCACCCCAGACTTTGCAATTAACCTGTAGCATGTCAAATATCTCATCAGTGTGTCTTAATGATGCTTTCACTTTGCGGAATTATTGAACCTTGAACCTGATTAGTAAGGGGAAAAAAATCGACTTTCTGATAGCCATTACGTGTCTTTTATTCTTATATATTTATTCATATTTTTTATCTTATTATTTTCTCCAACCTTGACTAAGCCGCCTCATTAAAGGTAGCGGGGTGTCACCTAGCCAGCGAAGCCCTCCAGTTTAAAACATTGAGTGGATGTTGTGTTTTTCTTTTTTTTCTTAACTAATTTCTTAAAAGGGTGTTCATGCGTTCTCTCTCTCTCTCTCTCTCTCTCTCTCTCTCTCTCTCTCTCTCTCTCTCTCTCTCTCTCTCTCTCTCTCTCTCTCTCTCTCTCTCTCTCTCTCTCTCTCTCTCTCTCTCTCTCTCTCTCTCTCTCTCTCTCTCTCTCTCTCTCTCTCTCTCTCTCTCAATACCATCACAATCTCATCAAAGCAGTTTATTTTATCTCATACCCTCTTTACTCTATAAGAAACCAGCTATCTATTGTCGTCTCAAGGGCACCTCCCAAATGGTTGATCACTGCCCACTGTAACTCTGACTTTGAAATCTCTATCCGTGATGTAGAGAGGCTATCCACTTTCTGGTTGTCATTTATAAATCGTGAACGTCAGGGAAACCAGAAGTGACGTTTGAGGAGATGCCGTTGATTCTTCTCTCAGTCGTTTATGTTTTCTTAGTGAATAGTTGTAGTGTTGTGTTGTCAAGAAGGGGAGTTGGAATGGAAGTAATTGAAGGAGCTACACAGTGAATTAAGAAGACTTGTTGGTAAGTAGATAGATAAGCAGGCAGATAGAGACGTAGATAGATGGACATAGAGGTAGCTGTCTAGTTTGTTAGTTTATTATCTACCTTGCTAATTGTAGTTTGATGGTTAAATAGTTGGTTTGATAGTTAAATTAGTAAGTTAGCTATTTAACCCCTTCAATACTAGGACACATTTTTACCCTGTGATGTGTGTACGATTAGACCATTTTATTGACATTATGAAAAGTCTATGGACGTTAGAAGATTGATAGCCACAGTCTTCACTATTTCATTCCCCCACATAAGTTTCTGAAGCTGTATAAAATCACCAAATAGTAACAAAAATTAATATGAAAACGCGTCACGGTACTGAAGGCGTTAAATGCTTAGAAAGGTATATAGATACTCTTACATAAATACACAGATTGATATACAAGGTGAGTCAAATTTATGTTAACACTATTATGAGAGGATGAGTCAAAAATATCTTAACAATTGTAGTTTCCTCTCTTACTAGTGTTAACAAAATTTCGACTCCCCTGTAGTTTATTGACCTCACCACGGCAAAAATATCGATGCTGATAATGCGACGCCCACAATGATATCTGAGAAATGGAACTAAGAAAACAAGATAGAGAGAGAAATGATATACTGTATATCTTCTTTTATGACGCAATTTTGGCCTTAGAATGTGTCTAATTAATGCAAAACTCGGAATTTCTCCTTTTTTATATATTTTTCTTGGTTTGTTGTGTAGAGATTTTCAAGTCCCGGGAATGCTCAGGAAAAAAAAAATGTTTGGATGATTTATCGAAACTGCAAGGAAAATAAATAAGTCGAGTTTATGATCGTAATATCTAATGTTCGTGTTTTTATTATATTGAAACTCTTTGGAACTGCGTAGTAAAGGTAAATATTTTAAGTTAAACCGGTGATATCATTTGCGGGGAAAATAAGAATCGTCCTGTAAGTGTGATGACTCCGAGGAACAGAGCGTGATAAAAGTTAGCGTGCTCATCTTGCAATAGAGTCCTGAGCCAAATCTTCAGATGATCGTCTCTGCAGAAGTCAAGTAATTGTCAATAACTAGTTTCGTCAGGCATCTTCAGTAAGGCAAAACAACGTACTTGGCTGCTTAGGGCATCACAAAAAATATATACAAATCAATATGGCGCAGCAAATCATTAAAAATTTTCTGCATCTTCCAATTTTAAGTTAAACCAGTCATATCATTTACGGGAAAAATAAGAATCGTCCTGTGTGATGACTTTGAGGAACACAACATGATAAAAGTTAGCGTGCTCATCTTGCAATAGAATCCTGAGCCAAATCTTCAGGTAATCGTCCCTGCAGAAGTCAAGTAATTATCAATAACTAGTTTCGTTGACTATCTTCAGCAAGTCAAAACAACATAATTGGCTGTTTAAGGCATCACCAAAACTATCTATAAATCAGTTTGGCGCAGCGAATCGTAAAAAAAAATGTGTCTGTATCTTCTTTAACACTTTTACTGCCATATGAAACAATTAACAGCACCAAAAATAATGCATGGAGTCTTCATAAGCATCTGCAGGAAATTATAGGATTAACAACAATAGATTTTGCACTTTCTCTCCGATTTGAAGATTGAAAGTTGCTGTAGAACAAATAAAGATGTCCCAAATTAATTAATAAATAAGAAAGGATGTACCAAAAGAGTTAAAATGTTATATAATAGTATGAGAATATTTAAGTAAGTAAAAAATCTATGAATATCCAGATAGTTTATACAAGGTAGTTAACTCTCTCACAAGAAACACAACTTCCTCTTCAAACAGTATAACGTCTCTTCACTTACTTCGTTCTTGCTTAGTTCAACACATCTCCAGCGATATTTGACCCTTTCACTCAGTAATACAATAACTTTACCATTCACCTGTACAGAAAAAAAAGAGGATTAGTTGATCGATTTTCCAGAGTCTGTCCAGTTTCGTGTGTACAGATAGCTATGGAAGAAAAAATGACCCGTACTGGTTTAATCCTTTCAGTATCATGACGCATTTTACATTCATTCTACTCGCTATTTGGTGATTTTATACAGCTTTAGAAACTTATGTGGGAATCAAAATAGTGAAAACTCTGGCCATCAACCTTCCAACCTCCATAGACTCTTCTTAATGTCACTAAAATTCTCTAATCACACAAAACTCATGGTAGAAATATGTCCCAGTACTGAAGAGGTTAAGAGTATGAAAAAAAATGTGCCAAATTTCATGCCACGTTTAAAATCATTCATACATCTTTATATATACAGAGCAGAGAACTAGATGAAGCGATGATACGAGAAGCTACGAACAAGTTTGGGGGCCGCCTTGGTACAGCAGAACCATGCAAGCTTTGAGGTCCGAGGGGTCTCCAAGCGCACGGGTTGGAATCCTATCCACGGTCCGAGTGTAGGTAGGGCTTCCTCACTCGGGGCAACGGTTTCCTAGTGGGTGGGCTTTGAGTTAGGAGGTTCCCCAAAAAAGTATCCCCTTTAACCCATAAATTCCCTTGAAAAGCTCACGTGGTAGAAAATTAATAAAAAAATAAACAAAAAAGTGAATAAACAACTCATATATTGCCGTATAAAAATATGGTTTGGCTAATTTAATCTGGAGTAAAAGTCGCATGTAATTTGCCACTTGAGCTCATGGTAACAAAATCACCTGATCTGGACTATATTGAAAGCTGAGAGACGGGTAAGGGAGGCTGCAGTGGCTGTGTTGTATTATGTGGTGCGGTGGCAAAGCGGTGTTCTGGGAAAGCAGGACTGCCACTGATTTCCATAGTGCGTAGGAGAATCAGATTTTTGTTTACAGTTTATATATTGAAAAAAAAAATAGAGGGAGGGAAATTTAGAGGGAAAAAATATAAGTGAAACAGAAATATAAGAGAGAGAGAGAGAGAGAGAGAGAGAGAGAGAGAGAGAGAGAGAGAGAGAGAGAGAGAGAGAGACAGGCAGTTAAGGACAAAGATAGAGGTGTAGACATGGTGTAAATAAAAAAAAAGAAAAAAAAAAGATAGAGAGAGAGAGAGAGAGACAGCCAGACAGACAGACAGTTAGGGACAAAGATAGAGAGAGACAGCCAGACAGACAGACAGACAAACAGACAGATAGACAGACACACAGACACACAGATAGGGACAAAGAGAGAGAGAGAGAGAGAGAGAGAGAGAGAGAGAATAGGGCAGAGCTGGAAAGAAAGAAGGAAGGAAAGAGGGCAAAAAGAGAAAAAAAGCAGATACTGTATAGAGACGGAGAGGCAAGTGAAGGATAAGGAAGGATGAATGAATTAAGAAGGAAGATGGGACGGAAGAAGTGAAGGGAGGAGACGCCACAGTAAAGGGAAGGAACCAAGGAACGAGACAGACGAGAAAATATATAACTGAGAAAGACAGACAAGTAACAACAAAGATCAACATAAAAAAAAGAAGCTTGGTACCGAAGCAGGGAAATATACAGAGAGTGTGTATATATGAAGACACTGTGAGGGAATAAGTGGGAGAATGGAGGCGAGGGAAGGCAAAAGAGAGACAGCGAGAGAGGGTGAAGGACAACGAGTGAGTGAGTGAGTGAATTAGAGGAGAGGAGATCAGTAAAAAGTGGATGGAAGTTCAAGAGGAATTCCTTGTTTTATATTTCAAAAGAAGAGTTTGGAAACGAGAGATGGATTGATGTTAAGAGAGAGAGAGAGAGAGAGAGAGAGAGAGAGAGAGAGAGAGAGAGAGAGAAACCAACAATATGTAAACTGTAGCCTCCAGGTAGATAGAAAGGATAGGAAGTCAATATGAATGTAAAATTAGTAAAACCTCTCTCTCTCTCTCTCTCTCTCTCTCTCTCTCTCTCTCTCTCTCTCTCTCTCTCTCTCTCTCTCTCTCTCTCTCTCTGGCCAATTTGTTTTTGTATTCGTTTCCCTATCTACTTTATTTTATTTCTGTCTACTATTCTCCCTACCAGTCTGTCTGACATCATACTGAGGCAGAGAAGAAAAGTACTGAAGCAAATTAAATCAATCGATTGTGAGAAGAAAAATGTAATAGAAATGAATACTGAGAAGTTAAAGACGTTGAAATCAAAGGATAGTTTAAAAAGAAAATTTGTTTTACTCGTAGAATAGAGAAATGCTGACAACGTTCCACTGGCAAAAGGGAAAAGAAAACGTAGAGGAGGAGGGAAAAGAGTGTAAAATGATTGAGAAAGGGAAGGATAGATGAAAGTGGAATATTCATAGACAGTAATTGAAATGAAAAGAAATATTGATCTATAGAAGGACTCACATGAAGATGATAGACATAAATGAAAGAAAACGTGGAAGAGGAGGGAAAGGAGAGCAAGTTAATTGACAAAAGGAAGGGTAGATGAAAGTGGAATATAGATAGATAGTAATAGAAATAAAAAGAAACATTGACCTACAGAATTACTCACATAAAGATGATAGATATAAATGAAATACAGTCAGATACCATTATAATATCAAAGGGAAAGTTGACCTACAAAAGACCTTTAAAAGAAGATAAAAGAAATAGAATTAGGTATTAGAACACTAAGATAACAGTAGATTTATAGAAAGACTGGCCAAAAAAGATAACAGATCGAAATATAGAAAAAATATATAAGACACGTACGAAATAAATGTTAATCTGAAAAAAAAAATCCCAAAAGAAATTGAGAAACATAGATTCTAATAGAGAAAGAACATAATACATTTACAAGGAACACTTACAAAAAAAAGATGCTAAATAGAAACTAAAATAAAGAAAAAAGAACTAATAATGCAATACAGAAACAAAATCTAAATTGGTCTTTAAGATAATCTGGAGAAAACATCATAGAAATAACAAATACATTCTAGTAGACACAAATAGAAACGTTTGGTTGATTACAAAACCCGTACAAAAGATGACAGATAGAGATGAAAGACAGACAAATACAATACAAAAACTGCTGATGATGGACACTGCCCTGAGAAAAAGTTGATGGAAGGCGAGGCGTCAAGACAGACAGACAGAAAGACAGATGGACAGGAAGCTCAGTAGATACACAGAGGGATGCTGACTGACGGATAGACAAACGGACAGACAGAGATGCAGACAGAAAGAAAGAGTCGTTCAGGAATGGAGAAACGAGATGAAGGAATTTGTGTTAGGAGGAAAAATTGGTAAACAGTGAAGATAATTGTTTTCCACGAACGGAGGAGGAAAAAGAGGAAGAGGAAGAAGGAAAGGAGGTGGAAGAAGAGGAGGAGGAAGTAAAGTTGCATTGAAAGAGAAGAATTAGAGAGATATTGAGGATTGAGCGACAAGAGAGAGAGAGAGAGAGAGAGAGAGAGAGAGAGAGAGTCCAGTAAGAAGACTCAGAACTTGTAACCTGGAGGGACTTCATGCGAAAAAACGAAAGTGAGAAACAAGAAACAGAAAAGTCCCTTCTCTCTCTCTCTCTCTCTCTCTCTCTCTCTCTCTCTCTCTCTCTCTCTCTTCCTTAACCCGCTGCAGATTTTCCTCCACATTTAAGCATGAAAATAATCTGCCTCCTCTTCCTTCCCTTCTTTCCTCTCTCTGCTCCCTCTTCTTCCTTCCTCTCCTCTTCCTCCCCTCCGTCTCTTCCTTCTTCTCTTCCTTCCTTCTTCCCACAGTATCGAGTTCCAATAGAAAATACGCTTTTTTTTTGTAAATATCTTTTTAATAAGAGGTTTTATCATCTAAACTTTATCTCTTGACATTTTCTTTATTATTTTCCTTCTTTTGTACAGAATAGATATTTTATTTAATCCCAACACACACACACACACACACACACACACACACACACACACACACACACACACACATATTTATATCCCTCTCTTTTTTTCTCTTTCTTTCTTTCCGTCTATCTCTTTTTTTTTTTTGTGAGTGTTACTTCGCATTTCATCTCCCTCTGCTCTCTTTCTCCTTTCTCCTTCATGTTGTGTACACATCACAAGGAAAAGACTCAGAACAAAAGACTGCTGAACAAGAAGAGTCGTCTGTCAAGATGTGACTAAATAGGAAAATTAATAAGGAGTGTGAGAATATCTTTTTGATACCTCCCTACCTGTGTTACCTGACTCGCCCACGTCGCCTGGCCCATGGGGGAGTGCGAGCCTTTATTGCATCTATTTCTAGCTCACAATTGATTTATAGGCGACTCTTGTGTTGAGGAGCGTTATTGAGGCAGTCTGTGTTCCCTTTCCCTGAGAAATGTCCCACGCGACACAACATCAATGTATTCATCTATTTACATATACACCAAGCCGGCAATATGACACGAGACACGCGCGATATATAGATAAATGCATGTTCTTATATTGTGCGGTAAGTTTATTGGGGTAGAGAGAATAACCATTTCAGTATATAAAGGAAGGTATACGAGGTATCCTGGCCAACACATATTAGTCCCTCCCTAAAGTATGTCTTTTTATATCTACCTTTCATCTCGATCCGTCAATTTCTTCCTTTTTATCTCGATCCGTCAATTCCTACCTTTTATCTCGATCCGTCTATAACAAAAGCTCCCCGTTGCTCTTACACCAACAGCTCAGTCACAAAGTTATCTCTATTCAACACTCAATCACATTATTGGAGAACCCATTTCTTGTTATAAGTCTCTTTTTTTGCCTAACTGTACCAAAACTAAACTCTTCATTTCTTGTCTCATCCTGATTACTGAGTTTAAACGATATAATACACATTTTTTTTACAGTAATACCATTCTGCTCGCTCATGCCATACAACTCAACTTCACTTTGCTTACTATATAGTTACTTTATAAAACTTCAGAAACTTATTTGGAGGAATGAAATACTGAAGACTGTGACTATTAATCTGACCTCCATAGACCTTTCGTAATGTCAATAAAATGGTCTAATCGTACACAAACTCAAGGAAAAAATGTATTCCAGTGTTGAAGGGGTCAATATTCCAAGCGCTAGCTAGAAAATAGAGCAAAATAATGTGTATGTATGTGTGTGACTCTGTAAAAGACGTCACCGCATTCACTTACCTGCTTATGGAAGAGTGTGTGGGATTGCGTAAATTGGGAGAGGCAGGTGCCAGGAGAAGAGACGCTGAAGGAGAGAGAAGCGAGGAAGAGAAAGAATGGATAGTGATATATAAAACACTTATGAGGAAGAGGATGAATGGGCGGAGTAGAGAGAGAGAGAGAGAGAGAGAGAGAGAGAGAGAGAGAGAGAGGAGGGTCGTGTAAAATAAAGCAGGGCGGAGAAGAAGAATAGGCAGAGAAGAAAAAAAAGAAGGAAGTGTAGAAGAGGAAGAAGTGGAATCATGGAAGGAAAATCATATGAGGAAGAGGCAGAAAAAAGAAGAAGACAAAGAAAAAGAGCAAGAAGAGGACATGGACGAGGAGAAGAATAGATATCAGAAGGGAAGAAAAAGAAACAATTACGGAAGAAAAAGCACAGGATGGGGAAGAGAAGAAGGAAGCAGAGAAAGAAGAAAAAGAAAAAAGACATGGAGGAGGAGAGGAAGTGGGAGACGAGCAAGAGAAGAATTAATATCAGACATCCAATACGTTATTACGGAGAGCCAGAAAGCAGCAGAAGCACACGTGGGCTGCAACAAAGTGGCGGTGAGGGGAGCCGAGGGACGCGAGGCTCCTGCAGCAGGGAAAGAAAACAACAAAAAATTAATATCGGTGACAAAATTGAAGAGAAATGGACAAAAAGTAATAAACAAGAAACTAAATTGTAGATATTAGAAAAAAATACTAATTATCAGAAATCGATGGAAAATTGTTATCAGATTATGGTTTGAAATGAAATGTGCTACTTCTTATATGAAAGAATAAAGTTCAGGGAATTATTATAAATGCAAGTTGTTACGGAATTGGTTAACGAAATGAGAATGAAAAGACTTTAGAAAATGCTGTTGAATATTGCCAAGAAAAAGAAAAAAACAGGAGTGTGTATTTATTAATTCCTTGATGATGAAAAAATATATTGAAGGCAAAATTTGTAATACTTTAGAGAAGATCAAAGCAAAAAAGAATGAAACAAAGAAAAACCTAGTAATGATTACAGTAATAACGAAAAAAAAATCAGGAAAGGAGAAAAATTGTGATGTAAAGATGATAATGGAAAAGTAGAAACACACAAGTAATAATAAAAATCAATACTAAAAGAATGTAAGAAAGATAAGAAATGGAAAAGAAAATAAAAAGAATTAATAGCAAAAGAAGGGAAGAAAAATAAGAAATAGAAAAAGAGCAAGAGAGACAAAGACAGAGAGACAGACAGAGACACAGAGACAGACAGACAGACACTAACTCGTACTCTTCAAATGCCCACTGAGGAACAATAAGGTGTCACGGTTCAGAAAATACCAACCTTTCAAATATTTTAGTTGAGCACATCTTAAACAGTGTTGGGAGGAAGAAAGAACCATCCAACACCGACATGCTTGCCCAGGTTGTTCTTTACATGGCTCGTTTCTTTTGGCAATTCCCTCGTGTATCTTAATTACGGCATCACAGGAAGCACACGATGAGGAGGAGGACGAGGAGGGGAAGGAGGAAGAGGAAAGAGAAGAAAAGGAAGAAAAAAAGAAAAGAAAAAGAAATAGAAGAAAAAAGAAGAATATGATGATGACGATAATGATTATGGTGGTGATAATGGGAACTGAAGAATAAGAGGAATAACAACGATAACAATAACAACAACTATAACAACAACAACAACAACAACAACTACTACTACTACTATTACTACTACTACTACTACAGTGACGATGAAGATAAAGTAGAAAAAAAGAAGAAAGACAACAATACAAACAACAAAACAACAATATCAACAACAACAACAACAACAACAACAAAGCAAATTATGGAGTATAAATGAAAAAAAAAAATAGAGTGATTTTCAGAGAGAGAGAGAGAGAGAAAAAGAGAGAGAGAGTCGATGGTGCTGATTCAGAAATTACACGAATTCGAAGGAGAATAAATGTGTTAAATGCCAGTTGGGAAGAATTCTGGGGCCATTTTAGTGTACGAGGTGTAAGTGGGAGAAATGTGACGGTTATTGCTGGGAATTAAAGAGAGAGAGAGAGAGAGAGAGAGAGAGAGAGAGAGAGAGAGAGAGAGAAAGAGAGAGAGAGAATTCAATAGGATCACAGGACGAAAGGAATTGAGCCCGTCTGTCAGTCAATCAGTCAGTCAGTCTCAGTTAGTCAGTTAGTCAATCAAACACGTACTTTTTTTTATTTATACCATGTGGGCTTTTCACGGGAATTTCTGGGCTAAAGGGGATACTTTTTGCGGTATCTCCTATTTCAAAGCCCACCCGCTAGGAAACCATTGCCCCGAGTGAGGAAGCCCAACCTACACTCGGACCGTGGACAGCATTCGAACCCGTATGCTTGGAGACCCCTCGGACCCCAAAGCACGTATGGTTCCACTGTACCACGGCGGCCCCCTTGTAGCAATCGAGGGAAAAGAAAATGAACGAAGAGAACGAACACGTTGGAGGGATGGCTGTGCTAGGTCTTCACACACACACACACACACACACACACACACACACACACACACACACACACACACACACACACACACACACACAGTTGTCGATCCCACATTGTTTTATTAGATTCAACATTCAATTTACGTCTATCCTTGCAAGTCTCTCTCTCTCTCTCTCTCTCTCTCTCTCTCTCTCTCTCTCTCTCTCTCTCTCTCTCTCTCTCTCTCTCTCTCTCTCTCTCTCTCTCTCTCTCTCTCTCTCTCTCTCTCTCTCACTCTTTCTTGCACCTGTTATTGCCTCTAATTTGTCTCAGTCAAAGGTAAGACATATTTTTTCTCCTGCAAATTGGATGTTTTTATTTTTTATTCACGCTCCAGACTCTATTGACGAACTCTCACGGAAAAACAGCCTTCAGAACTTACTTTTTCCTCTGTAATTTATGTGGAAGTACTGTATAATATTTCTCGATAGTTAGTATAGGTTGACTCTACACGTGTCAGAGTTTTTAAGAGTATTTCTATATATATTATTTCTTTCTTATTTCCCGTGTTGTTTTTTTTTGTCTTGATCCAGGTCCTTTGTTTCTCTCTTTGTGTCTCTCTCTCTCTCTCTTTCTCAATTCTCGGCTTTTGCTGTTGACGACGGCTGGATGACGAAGTAATTATTTATCATTTTCTTTTTCTCCTTTTGATTTTCTTTTCTTTTCATCTGAACAAGGAAGCCCCGAGTGATCTGTTCGTTAAGCAGACTGAAGGAAAATGATAGGAAGTTGAATTAGCAAGGTAGCAGTAGTAGTTGTTCTAGTAGTAGTAGTAGTAGTAGTAGTAGTAGGAGTTATTTTTGTTGTTGTAATAGTAGTAGCAGCAACAGAGATAGCGGAAGTAATAATAATCTGAGATACAAAGGAAGGACACCATGCTTGGAAATCCTGCAGCCATGACCCAGGGCTGTTTATACATCCTTTGGAATCCTACCATCACTGGCGCGGCTCCTTCACTTGTTAAGGGATCCTGGTGTAATCACTGTCCGTCCTTCAGTTGTCTTTGTGGAGCTCTGCGCTAGTGAAGAAGGACGGGAGAGAGTAGTGGAGGGGAAACAAGAGTCTGAAGAAGTAAATATCTGTTTGTCCAATGCATATAAGTCTTGAACCGAGGAAAATTTAGATACGAGTCGTAGTAGTGAGATAGTTCGATAGGTTAAAAGACAGGTAAGTAGATAGATAGACAGGTATAGATAGGTAGGCAGAAAGGCAAATATATTCTTATGATACCAAGCACAGTTGCAAAGAATGTAAGGAAATACAGATACAAGAATAATCAGAGACGATGGAGCAAATTCTTCTTATTAGCAGTAGCAAAAGTTTGGTCATATCAATTGAGACTATTCTTATAAACTGATAGATACATTAGAAGATAAGTATTGCCGAAATAACACACTTTCACATTTTTTTTACAATAACTCAACAAAAAACACTTTGAAATAACACTTTGAGAATATGAACCAAAAGGAATAAGAAGTTAGCGTGTATTTTAATGCATAGACGATGATATTGTGGAGAAGTAACAATATCTATGCCTATCTTAAGAAAATATTGCAAAAACGATGCCAAAAGAAACAATGTATTAAAAGCACACACATCCCAACACCACCACCACCACCACCACCACCATCATCATCATCATCATCATTATTTACCTTCTATTTAAAGCATCAAACTTGAGAACACGAGAAGATAAGAAGACTGCGAAGTACCAGTGTTGACCTAGACAAGCCGGTCCTATGTGAGAAGAAGAAGAAAAAAAGAAGAAGACGAAGACGAAGAAGAAGTAGTAGTAGCAGCAGTAGTAGTAGTAGTAGTAGTAGTAGTAGTAGTAGTAGTAGTAGTAGAATGAAAGAGAAGAAGAAAAAGAAGGAGAAGAAGGTGAAGCAGATGAGTAACAAAACAACAACAACTAGAACTAGATGGACGAGGATGGAGAAGAGGAGGATAGAGTGAAGTAAAATGGGAAGAGGGAAGATGAGTAGTAGTAGTAGTAGTAGTAGTAGTAGTAGTAGTAGTAGTAGTAGTAGTAGTAGAAGGAGGAGGAGGAGGAGGAGGAGGGAAAAGAAGAAGAGGAAAGAGGGTAACTGTCCTTCGCCTCTTCCCCTGTAGCCAATTCCATCTTTTTTCTCTTTACTGCCCCATTTCCCGCCCTCATTTATGTTTGGGATATCTGCGGGGAGGTGGAGACGACCGAACACACACCAACACACGCAAACACACACCACACACACCAACACACTCAAACACACACCAACACACACAACACACACCAACCCACACACCAACACACACCAACACACACCAACATACGCAAACACACACCAACCCACACACCACACACATCTCACCACACACCATCTTCCAACGCCACCTCTCATTTCTTATCACAAAGTCCCATGCTCTATATTTTTTTTATTCCCCTCTGTCTTCCTCTATGTCTTTATGTATGATATGTCTTAGATCGTGTGTGTGTGTGTGTGTGTGTGTGTGTGTGTGTGTGTGTGTGTGTGTGTGTGTGGATAGATGGGTCTGTAAGTGTGTCTCTCTCTCTCTCTCTCTCTCTCTCTCTCTCTCTCTCTCTCTCTCTCTCTCTCTCTCTCTCTCTCTCTTGTTGACTTTATGATAATAATAATAATAATAATAATAATAATAATAATAATAGATGTAGTAAGTCTTAAGAACAGTCCACAATGATAATGATAAGAGGAATGACATTAATTAATCTCTCAGTACTTCGTATTTGCAACAGCGAGATGAAATTATCAAAAGCTGCTCAATGGTCTTATTATTTTTTTATAATATTGATTAATTCCTTTTTTCTATTCCCTTTTATAGCTTTCATCGTTATCTCATTACGCGTCGCTTCTCTCGCTTGCTCCTCCGTCAGTCAGTCAGTCAGTCAGTTAGTCAGTCAGTCAATCAGTCAAGTCTAGTGGTCAAGTCAGTTAATCAGTCAAATCCAGTAGTCAAGTCAGTCAGTCAAGTCAGTCAGTCAAGTCAGTCAGTCAGTCAGTCAGTCAGTCAGTCAGTCAGTCAGTTAAGTCAAATAAGTCATTCATTCATTCATTCATTCATTCAGTCAGTCATAGGAACGTGGCTTTTCAACCAATAGATTACAAGTGACCAATCTTTTATGATGGTGGTGGTGGTGGTGGTGGTGGTGGTGGTGGTGGTGGTGGTGGTAATGACTGTGTTGGTGACGTGCGTTTTTAATTACCTACCTATGTTGCTTCAAGCTGATTGGTAATGAGTCGGTGTGTGTGTGTGTGTGTGTGTGTGTGTGTGTGTGTGTGTGTGTGTGTGTGTGTGTGTGTGTGTGTGTGTGTATGTTCCTGACTAGTAATTACGCGCATTTATATTCATTCATATATATTTTCATATGTGCTCAGATTTGAATTAGTTTCATCTTCTGCATGTGATTAATATAGCAGTGAGATGAGCTACGTTTCTCTCTCTCTCTCTCTCTCTCTCTCTCTCTCTCTCTCTCTCTCTCTCTCTCTCTCTCTCTCTCTCTCTCTCTCTCCCCTACCATTACCTCACCTTCACCCACCACCACCATTACCACTAACCATCTCCGCCGTCTTCTCAAACAAACTCCATTTCCCTGGCAGCGGTCCGTGGCAGCCTTGTTCCAGCTTTCTTTGTAAGTTCTGCCTCCCTGTACGTAACTATCTGTCGTCCTTGCCCCGCTGAGCCCACCCGCGTCCCCAAGGCTGACACCCATTGCACCGCCGCCTCATCACCACCTTCCCTCCCTATCTGGGCGGTCTGACGCTGCTCTCCCGGGTCCAGTCCTTGTCGTTATCATATAGAGAGACCCTCGACCATCCCGTATCGCCACACTCTTCCTCTTTCTAGTCTTCCTCTTTCCTTTCGCCTTTTCTGTGCTGGTCTGGTTACTCTTATTTGGTTATCAGTGTGTTGCGTCCCTGTTCGCTCTCCGTGTCATAAGAAAAGTCGATGTT
>NC_059270.1:4943715-4951215 GCF_017591435.1 Portunus trituberculatus
TATGGTCGCAGAGATACATTAACAAAAGATTCTCTGATATCCCTCAAAGAATCACCCATGAAAACGCGACTTACCATCTGTTTGGCCTTTGAGAAGTGTCGTGACAAGAGAACAAAGCGTCTGGGAATACGAGATCCAGGCAGGCGTGAGGCAGTGAGTGGGTCAAGTCTCTGAGGGAAGGAAAGGCAATGCTGAGTATCTGAGAGTCTCCCTGGCTTGCTGACGGCTCTCTCGTACTGTGGCAACAGGCAAATAGATGCACTTTACTTTGAGCTTTGTCTGTCAATGTCCCAGGTTGGAAAGGTGAGCACACGAACCAGAGAAGCCAAGGAAAGAAGGGACTGCTTTGAAGATCAGCTAACCTAAAAAAAAAAAGGCAGCTGCCAAACATGTCTTAAATGGTTAATGGTACGAGCATATATGAATACTATCTGAGGGGTTGATTGAATAGACAGAATGATTGATTGAATGAGATAGACTGATTGACTGATTGACATTGCAGTATCTTAACACACTCATTGCTGTTTGACATAATTTTCCCCTATCACAAACCTCTCCTTTGTTTTATGCAACTACTCACCTTTTCTTTCTCCTAAGCAGTTGTAGAGATTTATTTACAGGTTCTTTTTGATTTTGTGACTTTTATACTACAAATCAATAAGTACTCTAACAAAAATTATGACAAATACTCCAAACATCAGTCTTGTCTTCTGTCCACATCCGTCTAGGTAATTGAATAAAGAGGATAGCCGGTCGTGTAATAACAACAGATGAAGTCCGGGAGGAGAAACGCAGCAGCATCAGTTACACGTGTATTGGACGTTCATTGGCATTCAGCAGCCAGTAATAGGCCACCGATTGGAGTGTTTGATGTGCGGCTTTCAGATCACATTCAGTCGTAGATGTAGATGTGCAAATGTGTGTGTGTGTGTATGTGTGTGTGTGTGTGGGTGTGGGTGTATGTGGATGAGGATATTCTTGGTTCTGTGCAACGAAGAAAGAGACTGCTGTTGCAATACCAAATCATAACGACAATCTGGATGTGGATTATGAGTGCATGTACGTGTGTGTGTGTGTGTGTGTGTGTGGGTGTAGATGAACGTGTGGGATGCATGTGGATGTGGCTGGTCTTGGTTTTCCTGACAATCATGGAAATCTGGAGCGGATGAGGTGTGTGCGCGTTGGTGTGGATGTGTGTGGGTGAGTGTGGGGTATATTTGGGTGTAGCTGTGATGTTAGTAAGCGAGATTCTTTTGAGTGAAGGAACCAATACAGCCAAGCTAATATTAAGGCACATAGAACATTGATTCGTCTCAAGTATACGATTGAATAAAACATTCAAGTTAAGGCATTGGATAAGCAAACAGCAGGTACAAGCTTCTCATTATCCACCTGAGAGAGAGAGAGAGAGAGAGAGAGAGAGAGAGAGAGAGAGAGAGAGAGAGAGAGAGAATTTTTTTGTGAAGATTATTGTTGTTGTTTTAGTTGTTGTTGTTGTTGTGCTGTGTTTATTTTCTTCCTTTTTTTGTTATTCTAGTCGTCTTTTTCTTATTGTTATTATTTTCTTATTTTCATTATTTTTTTTGTTATTATTCATACTACTACTACTACTACTACTACTACTACTACTACTACTACTACTACTACTATTACTACTATTACTATTACTACTTTACTACTATTACTACTACTACTACTACTACTACTACTACTACTACTACTACAATACTATTACTACTACTACTACCACCACCACCACCACCACCACCACCACCACCACGACCAGTAATATTTTATTCATTTGCGTGGGTCGGCCCGGTGACTAGCATTATTTCCTCCTGTTGAATAATATTGTGTGATTCATTAGCATACCGTAATGATTATGTGAATGGTTAATTATTTCTGCGGTTTGCAATAATCATGCCCTCTCATAATGGTTTCGGTAACACACACACACACACACACACACACACACACATACACACATGGAAGGCGCTGATGCTTCTGATATGGCAGTTGGTACAGTGGGTGGTGCTGTCGACGTTACTGCGTAGGTCGAGGTCAAGGGAGGTGCCGGTGGTGCTAATGTGGCAGTCAGTGTCGATGGTGGTGCTGGCTTGTCAAAACGAAATCTCAGGGATCGTAACAAGAAGTAAGCCAACTCCACGATAAGTGTATGTATGTATTTTTTCTTTTATGCAAGATGGAAACCAGCCAAGGGGAACAAAATATTAAAAGAAAGGTCCACTTGATATGTTAGTTCCTTAAAGGTTGATCGAAATTAGCCGAAATTCAGGGACAAATGTCTTACACAGTTAACATGTCTACGCAGTCTTTATCTGGGCTACCGTTTTGATGAGTTTTGATGAATTACACAATATTTTCCATTACAAGTTTTCCATACTTCAAGATAAAGATATTTCTGATGTTATTATTAAAATTTTCGAAGATGAATACAATTACAATCTTAAGGTACATGATTTTTGTGTATTATTTTAATTGTTACAATATCCCTAGCACTGATTGTATTCTTTAATTCCTTAAATTTACACAGCATTGGTGAAAATATGGATACTTTGCTAAATACAAATATCAGATCGGTGCCAAGCAATCTACAGGTGTTTATAAACTGTAGTCTGTTAAATTTTTCTGTCATGTTTGATGTCATGGCATTAACTGAAAGGAGACGGAATCCTGATATTGTCAACCTCTACATGTTTCAACACTACAACACGTATATTGCTTGCCGAAACAGGTTTGGTGGGGATGTTGCTGTGTTTGTCTCAGATGACTCTCATTTTACTGCCTTACATGAGTTGAGGGTTATTGAATCTCACATGGACTGCATCTCAATTGAATGTAATAATGAGAGAAAACAATTATTTTTATGTATATATAGACCACCTAGCGGGAACATTAAAGATTTTCATTCACGTAAAATGATATTCCTGCTACAGCAAGTGATAAAAAAGGCTATTATGATACATATGTTATTGGTGACTTTCATTTAGATTTATTTGAAATACGTGAAAGAGATGTGCTTGACTTAGTTAATCTGATGTTTTCATTTTCTTTATACCACTTATTTCCAGACCTACCAGAGTGACTGACACTATTGCAACACTTTTAGATCATGTTTGGACTTTAAATACTGAATTCATTGGTAATAATTGCATCATTAAGGCAGATATAAGTGATCATATCCCAGTAGTTTCTCAATTCAAACATAGTAATCCAAAACAAATCGAGGAAGAATATGTTAATAAAAGGTTAATTACTCAGGTAGTGGTAAATAGATTCACATCTGTCCTTTCTCGAATAATTTGGCATAATGTTTTAAATATAAGCCGACCTAATGAAGCCTTTGATGCCTATGTACTAATTTTCGATGAGGTATTTCAAAATCATTTCCCAGAGAATCACCCCCAAAAAAACAGACACCATATATTACATCTCCATTAAGACCTAGTATCAGAGAAAACACAGATTTGAGAGACTTTCACATAAATGGCCTTTGCCTTATAAAGAAACAGATGATAATTATAGAAATAATTTTACAAGTATTTTGAGAGCAGCTAAAGACAATTACCATAAAACACAACTGAAAGATAGTCAAGGCAACCCGAGAGTTCACTGGAAATCTATAAGCCTCATACTTGGTACAAATTGAAATACAACAAAATAATAAAACAGAGTGAAAGCCCCTTGTCCTGACATTTCCACTCAGTTCAATAAACATTTTTCTTGTAACATGTGTAAGTCATAATTACATGTCTGAAACTTTTCACAGTAGATATCTTGATAATTCTCCAGTGTTTTTCATGTATTTACCTCCTACAAGTATCTCTGAAATGAGTGATATTTACACTCCCTTCAAGCCAGCACTCTCGACATTGATGGAATATCACTAAAATTATTAAAACAGTCTGCAAATTTATTTCATCAACCCCATTAACACACATCATTAACCTCTCATTAAAAACAGGAGCATTCCCAGACAAACTGAAAATAGCCCAAGTAATCCTTATCCATAAATCAGGAAATAAAAATGACATTAATAATTATTGATCCATCTCTATATTACCAGCATTCAGTAAAATATTTGAGAAAATAAGTGCCACCCGTTTAATGAATAAATATTTTTTTTATTTGATTGCCAACATGGCTTCATGGCTAATTTTTGTACTGAATGTGCTTTATTACATTTTACAAATAGTGGTTATAAATATTTAGAAGAAACCACATAAAATTTACATGGATCTCTCGAAAGTTTTTGACAAATTAGAATGTATTGGTATTGAAGTTGTTCCCTTAAAATTGTGTAAAACTTGTTTATGTAATAGATCACAATCTGTCTTTTGTAATGGTCTTTACTTCAGCTGTATTAACATATCCTCAGGTGTTACCCTTAGAAATGTTACCCATACCACACCCACCCACACCATTCCTTGATGAGCATCTCAACTGGTTCATCACATAAACGATGTATGCATGAAACTCTCCAGGATGTGTGGTATTCTGTTTAATGTTCGTAACAAGCTCACCACTGAAGCACTGATAAGCATATATTACACCTTAGGTTGCCCTCATATCATTTATTGTATTTCAGTATGGGCATCCACCTGGCCATCACTCATTACTAAATTGAAAATTGCTTAAAACAAGGTATTAAAATGTATATATCTTAAAAGTAAACAAACAATATCTACTTTTAAACATTTTTTTCAGTACATAAATACTTTCTTATATTATCTATTTTTAGAAAACTAACACGCAGGGAACTACTACTTTTCATCTCTCTCTGAAAGTAACCAGAGCACCAGGTCCAATTATGTAAATTTAACATCTCCACAGTTCCGTACTACTCTCTTCAGAAACAGTATATTTTACCTTGTCCCACAGATATGGAATAGACTACCAAATGATGCAAGAAATATTTTAATGTCAGGCTGTTTAAACCAATTTAGAATAAAAAAAAAACACTTATTCGCTCTTCAAACTATGGAGAAAATGTTAGTTTTTGCTTATCTAAGTCAAATATTGTTTCCTAAATGGTAGTGATATTTTATATGTATGCATGTACGTATGTCTATGTGTCTGTATGTGTATTTCTATGTATATGTATGCATATGTATCTATGTATATGTATGAATGTATGTATATGGAGATAGTATACATATTACACACACACACACACACATACACACAACACACACACACACACACACACACACACACACTCTCTCTCTCTCTCTCTCTCTCTCTCTCTCTCTCTCTCTCTCTCTCTCTCTCTCTCTCTCTCTCTCTCGAAAGAATCAACAATCCATAAGAACGAAATGGCGAATCCAGGTTCCCAGCAGTGAGGCGGCAAAAAATCTGGATGCGACAATGCAGTAATGAACGTGAGGCCAGAAGAGTGGAGAGCCTTTCATCCTAAAACACCGCATGATTGATAAGCCAATTAACGGCGTCTAATGGGTTATCCACAGTGACGTTGCCATTTTTCATTTCCTTCTTCCCCATCCTTCTCCTCATTTCTTGCCTCCTCCCGTTTTCTCTCGCTCTTTTCTTTCTCTTTCTCTCTCGTCTCGTTTTGTTTCCTCTTTATGAAATTTAATGTGTGTGTGTGTGTGTGTGTGTGTGTGTGTGTGTGTGTGTCTCTCTCTCTCTCTCTCTCTCTCTCTCTCTCTCTCTCTCTCTCTCTCTCTCTCTCTCTCTCTCTCTCTCTCTCTCTCTCTCTCTCTCTCTCTCTCTCTCTCTCTCTCTCTCTCTCTCTATTTCTGCAATATAAATTCGTTGTAAAATATATACTATACGTTGTAGTTATTGTTTTAAATAGGAAAATGATACTTAGTTCAAAGCATGCAGTAGTAAGAGCCAGAGAGAGAGAGAAAGAGAATTAATATTGCAGTCTGGAAAATACGAGGACAAGGCGAATGACACATGAACATTTAAAGACCATGGACAAGAGGCGGCAGTCATCATTATAGTGATAAACAGTTCTCTCAAAGCCATGAATTTTATTTTGCATGTTGTGTCATTGAAGTGTGAGCAAATAAGGCCAAGTGGACCTGTACGTAATGCTATGAATCTGTCTCGTATTTCCCCCTATCAGATTCAATAATGTTGGGATTGGAAACACACAAGCAAAATGATATCTTTACTAGAAACCCGTCATATGAACACTCTATTCGCATTTCCAGTGTTTCTTTCGTTGTTTTCCACGTCTATCTGGGTTATGTCATGTGTGTCTTCAACAGTTATGAGTGTCCTTGCCAGTTTTTATTTTCCAGTATTGACTTCTGTGTCTCGTAATTCCTCCACAAGTCACTATCTTCTTTTAACTCTTGGCCTGTACTTTTATTTCATCATCTTATATAAGTAGTTAAGCAAACGATCTCTAGTCTTTTTTTTTATCTTTTTGGCTTTTATGTCTTCCGTACTGCTCATATTCTTTACACTATCATCAATACTGCTTTCATTTATCTCTCCATTTGTTATTCCTGTCTCATCAACAAGTGTTCTTCAAGTTTTTTATTGTATTCATTATCCTCTTTTGAACACGTGACGAAACCATCTCCATCTCTTCCTGTCTCTCCCTGACTTTTGGATAACTCTTCTTATCTTTATGGGAATTTGCAATCAGTGGGCCTTTTTTTCTTTCATTTTTTGTTGCTCTTAGTCTTCTCCTTTTGCATAAGAAAAATTGTATCTTCATATCATCCTTTTCCTACAAACTCATACAATACAGCGTCTGACATTCAAAACCCACGATCTTCCTCATTAAAAAAAGGTTATCATTCATATATCATTTCCTGGTAAATCATTGTACATTTTTCTCTTTTTCTTTGCAATCCTACCATGTGTATATATCTCACTCCCTTCCTATTTCTCAATCTTCATTCTACAAAACCTGCTTCCCATCTCTTCTTCACAGGTAACCAAACTATCTTAGCTCTGATTTCCGTACTATTACTGTAATTCATTTCCTTCCTGCCCTCTCTCTCACTTCTCTATAAGCTTTTCGTTCAGGAAGATTAGACTCGGTAATACTATATAGCTTCGATTATTTATTGAAATCCCGCCGTCAGCTACCGTGATCCAATTGACGGACGGCAAGTGCTCTTCTCTTATAACATATTGGCTTCTGGGATCGTAAAATATTATTGAGGAAAAGTACGGAGCTTTTATGATATGTGGTGTAGGAGTATTAAGTCTGTAGCACACACACACACACACACACACACACACACACACACACACACACACACACACACACACACACACACACACACACACACACACACACACACACACACGCAAGGTTTTTACTATTTCAAATATTCATACATCTGTTTCCGAAGTAATAGAGAAATTTTAAGCGTGTAATTTAGTACATGTAACAGTGATAGCACGAACAGTAGTTGTGGTGATAACTGTAGCATTGTTGTTGTTATTATTTTTAGTAGTAGTAGTAGTAGTAGTAGTAGTAGTAGTAGT
>NC_059270.1:4956215-4963715 GCF_017591435.1 Portunus trituberculatus
ACGGAGATAGAGGAGGAGGAGGAGGAGGAGGAGGAGGAGGAGGAGGAGGAGGAGGAGGAGGAGGAGGAGGAGGGTACGGGAAGAGTTCGAAAGAGAGAGAAGTGGCGGGAAGGGAAGGCAAGAAGTAGGTGGTGAGAGAGAGAGAGAGAGAGAGAGAGAGAGAGAGAGAGAGAGAGAGAGAGGAGTGCATAACCTCTTATCACAAGGTCCAGGAGTTTATACGTTGTAAAACTTGTCCTTCTATATGTTTGGGGAGGAAAGAGAGAGGGAGAGGGAAAGGGAGAGTGAGAGTAGAGAGAGAGAGAGAGAGAGAGAGAGAGAGAGAGAGAGGGAGAGGGTGAAGGATATTTTGACAGTCTGAAGTGAGAGGAAAGGAGAGAATAAGAAAAAGAAAAAACAAAGAAAAGAGACGCCAAATAAAATAAATCTTTGCCCAAACTGACGATAAGGTATGAAATTCTCTCTCTCTCTCTCTCTCTCTCTCTCTCTCTCTCTCTCTCTCTCTCTCTCTCTCTCTCTCTCTCTCTCTCTGTGTGTGTGTGTGTGTGTGTGTCTGTCTGTCTGTCTGTCTGTCTGCCTTCCATACATTTTTTGGTTAAATTAAACCGATGAGAGAGAGAGAGAGAGAGAGAGAGAGAGACCTGGTCGTGTTTACAATCCACATGGACACAATATAAGGCGAATGATTATCAATATTCTTTTTTTTTTCTTTTCTTTATCTTTTTCCTTCTCTTTTCCTTCTTGTTTTTCCTCTCCATGTCTTTTTTTTCCTCCCGCCATTATTTTCCTCTAATTAATCCTTCACTCAACTGCTTTACATTTTCCTCCTTTATTTCTTTATCTGTTTATCTATTTTCTGTATTTATTTCCGCTCCGTATTGTATTTTTTTTTCTTTTTCTCTTTTCTCTTCTTTTTTGCTTATTTTTCTATTGTTTTCTGTGTTCTTTTAGTATTTCTTTTGTTTTCCTCTTTGTTATTTTCATTTTTTCTTTTTTGTTTCACTTTTTTTTCTTATTTCATTTTGATAATTGATTTTTATTTCAGTTTTGTGTATATTTTCTAATCTCAGTTTACCTTAATTTTTTTTCTCTCTCTCTCTCTCTCTCTCTCTCTCTCTCTCTCTCTCTCTCTCTCTCTCTCTCTCTCTCTCTCTCTCTCTCTCTTCCTCTTCGCATCCTTTCACACCTCATTAGTGCTCCTTCATCCTCATCTCCTTCCTCTTCTTCACTCTGCCTCCTCCTCCTCATTTTTTTTCTTTTCTTTCTCCTTCTCCTTCCTTGCATCTTCCTTATTACCTTCTTCTTTCTCCTTCCCTTCCATTCTTTACACCCTTTCCAGAAAACCTTTTTTTTTTTCACGATCCATCCACTCTCTCTCTCTCTCTCTCTCTCTCTCTCTCTCTCTCTCTCTCTCTCTCTCTCTCTCTCTCTCTCTCTCTCTCTCTCTCTCTCTCTCTCTCTCTCTCTCTCTCTGTGGTAATGTTTCGCCTCACGTAAATATACACTAGTTTTGGAAATGTTTGCGAGGGAACTTTGTGTATTTGGCATTTGGGTACACACACACACACACACACACACACACACACACACACACACACACACACACACACACACACACACACACACACACACACACACACTGATATGTAAAGTATAAGATTCGTTTTTGTTGTGTGTGCGTGGTTGAGAGAGAGAGAGAGAGAGAGAGAGAGAGAGAGAGAGAGAGAGAGAGAGAGAGAGAGAGAGAGAGAGAAATGCATTAAGATAGACCTAGCGCAATTTGCATTCTCTCTCTCTCTCTCTCTCTCTCTCTCTCTCTCTCTCTCTCTCTCTCTCTCCTTATCAGTAATAGCAATATTCACAAGAAATATCAACTTATTTCATCAACCTATGTCTTCTCTTATCGGAAAATTAAAGAAAACTATTCCCCTTTCTCTCTTTTCAATCCATCTGACAAATAAATGTAAAAAAATAAAAGAATTAGAAATAAAAAAGAAACGAAGAGAAGAAAGCAAAAATCGTAAAAAATATATATATATAAAAAAAGTCCTTTCCCTAATGGTCTCAATCGCGGGATGGTTCCTTAAGCGCCTCAAAGAACTCAAACTCGGGACGGTCACACCAACTTTTTCAGCACTAGTGGCTCTGGTGGTGGTGGTGGTGGTGGTGGTGTTTTGTTGTTGGTGGTTGTGGTGGTGAGGAAAGGACGATAGGGATAATGCGTGTGTGTGTGTGTGTGTGTGTGTGTGTGTGTGTGTGTGTGTGTGTGTGTGTGTGTGTGTGTGAACAGTCCGGAAAGGGAAGAAAGAGAGGCTTAGATAAGAGAAGAATGGTTAGAATAAGTCGGAGATGAAGATATTGAGAGAGAGAGAGAGAGAGAGAGAGAGAGAGATTAATTAAGAGATGGAAATTCAATGCAATCATCTCTCTCTCTCTCTCTCTCTCTCTCTCTCTCTCTCTCTCTCTCTCTCTCTCTCTCTCCTATCTTCCCTCCCAAAGTCACCCTCCCTTTCCACTCTCCCCTCCCTCCCACTCTCCCTGCATCATATTGTCCCTCCATCTTGCTCATAACTCACGAAGAAAGAGAAATATCATCCTTGCAATTCCTGGAAACCGCTTATAGCCAAATCCAACCCCACATATTTTTTCCCCTTCCATCTCTTTCTCTCCCATCCAATAATAAGTGGAGCATCGGTTGTAATATCCCCACCAACACGATTTCTCCCCACCTCTCCCCACTAGCTTTCCCGCATTCCCTTTCTCACATTTTTCTCTCTATCCTTCATATCAGTCCACACGTGTCATATGCATAGAAAGGTGAAGCTAAGGATACTGGGAAGCTGTGAATAGTGGAAGGGAAAAGTGTACAAGCAGACAGGACGGGATAAAAAACCTCATTGAAAGCCGCATCATTACTTAGAGTTGTGTTTGTTGCGTCGTAACTCAGCCAACCGGAGTGCACAGGGAGGGGGTCAACACAATGAAATGGGGAATAAAAAAGAAAGGTGATTAATGGGTGTAATGAACAAATGTGGGTTATTCAATTAGAGGAAATGAGTGTGGGGGTGTATATAGGAGTGGGGGGTGTATATGTGTGTGTCAGGTTTGCATTATAAAAACCCTGTTCCTGTTTTTTTTTTTTATTATTTGTTTCTTTATTTATTCATTATTTGTTTATCTTATTATTTATTTATTTATCTTAATTATTATTTTTATTTTTAGGGGATTGAGTAGTAAAGACGGACGCTCCATCGAACAATAGTCAACCTACGCTCCATTTTCTTTTGATGATTTAAACACTAACTAAGATACGTTTTTTTTTTTTTTTTTGGGGGCGAGAATCTTTATTATTATCGTTATTTTGGGAGGCTGAGTAGTGAAAACGGACATTCCATCGGGCAGTTCTCAACCCATGCTCCATTTTCTGTTGATGATTTGAACACTAACTAAGGTACATTTTTTACTTATATATTTATTTTATTTTTATTTTTTTGGCGAGAATATTATCATCTTTATTTTCAAGGGTTGAGTAGTAAGAACGGACGCTCCATCGGGCAGTTGTCAATCCACGCCCCATTTTTTTTTTTTTTTTTATTTGAACACTAAGATACAATTTTTTTTTTTTTTTGCGAGAATGTTTATTATTATCGTTATTTTGGGAGGTTGTGTAGTAAGAACGGACAATCTATCGGCAGTAATCAATCCACGTTCCATTTTCTGTTGATAATTTGAACACTAACCTATACATTTAGTTTTCAGGGAGAATTTAACATTAAACACCACACATTCCATTTAGCCAACGCACTTTCCATTTTCTGTTCAAGATTTGCCTCTAGTCAACACACAATCCAGTTTCTGTTAGGTAATAGTCAACGCATACTCTATTAATCCCTTCAGTACCACGACGCGTTTCCATATTCATTCATGGTTATTATTTAGTGGTTTTATACAGCTTCAGGAACTTACGTGGTGATTGAAATAGTGAAGACTGTGGCCATTAATCTTCTGACCTCCATAGATTCTTCCTAATGTCAATAAAATGGTCTAATCACATCCAAAACTCAAGGTAAAGATGCGTCTGAGAACCGGTTTTTTTTTTTTCATTAAATTAACATTTTTTTTATTTATACCATGTAGGCTTTTCATGGGAATCTATGGGCTAAAGGGGATACTTAAAAAAAAAAAATCTGAACTTTAGCCCAGAAATTCCTGTGAAAAGCCCACATGGTAGAAAAAAAAATTGGTAGAAATAAAACTGAGGGGGGTTAAACTGTGTCACGTACAGCTTATTAATCTATCTCTCGTTTTCTCTACAGGTGGATGGTGAAGCACGTTTTCTTTCCTTGTGTGTGACGTGAATGAATTTTTTTTTTTTTCACATATGTTTACCTGTACGTGATTTGCATATTGTTCCCTTTTTCTAATGATTTTATAGTGAGTTTTTTTTTTCTTTTCCATATTTTTTCCGCTTCTATTGAATGCATTACTGTTATTGATTCAGTTTGTGTTTCTCATTCGTTTATGGACAAATTTTTCGCTCTTAATTATTTTCTTATATTATTTTTTCGCATATTGTTTTGTTCAGTTTAATTTCCAGTGTATATATTTTTTTTCCTTCTCTCATTTCTAGATGAATAATGTTATCACTTGTATATGTTGCTCATTCATTATTTACCTTTCTTTTTATATCATTATTTTGTAAAGTTTCTCTTTTCTCCGTTGCACTAAACATTTTTCAACATTATTTTACTATTTGTTTCTTTCCTTCTGAATAATTCCTCTCCATATGTTTGTGTATCTCATTCATTATTTACAATTTATTTCGCTCGTTTGCTGGGAAAGAATTAGGCCACGCAGCTGCGAAAAAGATGGAAATATGAGGAATTCCCTGCTGCTCTCGCTTCCAGGACACTGAAAAATATAAATGTGGAAAGGAAGAAAAAAATTAACGAAAAAGTGAAGGTCCCAGAGGATATTAACGTAATCAATCTCTTCTGATTATTCTTTTATAGTGATTCAGTAATTCTTGACTTAGGGGAACAACTTTAATGTCATTTACTACCGGAATTCTTGTAGGTTGTCTAATTCAGTTAAATATATATAAAAAAAAATTACTCCGAATCTTTAACATATTACTTCTTCTTTGATATTATCCAATGAATATTTTTAGTTTTCTATGCTAATAGTGCATATGTTTCTCATTCTCCCTTAGTCTCATCTCACTTTTGTAACTGGTTTGAAGTGAATATGAAAGGGAACAGATTGATGCATGTCTCATCGTTAACATACTTGCCTTTTCTCCTTCTATACAAACAGAAAACATTGTAACTTTATAGCTTTGTCTTTTCATCTTATAAAGTTACGTAACAACGCTTTTCTAATTTATACAGTAATGTCCATAACAACCCCAATCTTCTAATATCTATCACCTTCCACTAAATCCTGCTGAGTGAAAAGAAAAATCAAGAGCTATACTATCACTTCTTGGTCCCATTAATTTGTTTTACTTGTCTATTTTACTCATTTATCAGTAACGCAATATACCAGTATTCCCCTCGCTCCTACATTTACATTCAGGACGTCTCATATCTTTTACCGTATATTTTCTGTCGAGTGAAAAAATATTTAACATAAACGATTACATTTCTATTCCCTTTACGCATATTTCTCCTTCACTTTCCTTTACATTACAAAATCGTCACGTTTTCTATATCAGTGGCTAACGCACCTCACATCTTATACTAATTTTACATCAATTTACTACAGAATAAAAAAAAAATCATCTTGAATCAACTATAAAATTTTCACACCTTTTCCAAACAATATTTCTTCCATCGTCATTTAACTTAACACAACAAAATCCTTTCTGTTTTCTATAGCCGTGAGCATTACGACTATGAGTATACGTCCCATCTATCAGTCATACTTCCTTTGTCTTATTCAAATATTTGTTCCCACTTTCCCTTAACCCATACAGTATCATACCGCATTTCCATAACCCCTCCAATACTGGGACACATTTTTACCTTGAGTTTTAGGTATGATTAGGCAATTTTATTTATATTAAGAAGGTCTATGGAGGTCAGAAGTTTAATGGCCGGAGTCTTCACTATTATATCCTACATAAGTTTCTAAAGCTGTATAAAATCGACAAATGGTAAGCAGCTTGAATATGGAAACGCGTCATGGTACTGTGGGAATTAATTTTGGTTACTAATTTGGCGATTTTATGCAGCTTCAGAAATATATGTGGGGGATTAGAATAGCAAAGACACTGTCTATTAATCTTTTCACCTTTATAGACCCTTCTTAATGCAAAATAATAAAATTGTCTAGTCATACCCAAAAAATCATGGTAAAAAATGCGTCTCACTGTTGAAGGGGTTAATACAACACAACATAAATTTTCTATATACCTCCCATTTTCAAACAGTCGTGCGTCCATATTCAGTTAATTGAAAATAAAAAACTAACATACACTATCACGTTACTAATTGTTTTTCCCACTTTCACCTGACGTAACATAACATTTCTGCACACTTCCCGTCTTCTACAAGTTGCATCGATTTTTCATTTATCTAAGAAAAAAGAACTAACCAACTATCACATATCCATTCCTCCATCAGATTTTTTTTCTCACCTTATAATCCCTTCAGTACTGGGACGCATTTTTACCATGAGTTTTGGGTGTGGTTAGACGATTTCATTGACATTGGGAAGAATATAGAGGTCAAAAGACTAATGTCCAGAATCTTCACTATTTTAATCCCCCACATAAGTGTCTGAAGCTGAATAAAACCCCCAAATAGTAACCAGAATGAATATGGAAATGCGTCCTGGTACAGAAGAGGTTAACACAACAATCGCAAATACACCTCCCATCTGCCAGCCGTGCCTCCAATTTTCTGTCGAACGGGAAGAATTATTAGAAGGATAGACTATTGCAATTCCATATCCTTGTCTATATCTGGCGTTCCTATTGGCCGCAGCCGTTTTGCAGGTCTCCTCCGTAAAGGTAACCGATAGCTCGCAATCTTCCCCCCTGATGTAAAGCGTAATTTCTCATTTTCTCCTCAGCCTTGACCACCTCACTTAATCTTCCTCACACCCGCTGAGCAAATGTAGCGCGGAGGAGAAGGAGGAGGAGGAAGAGGAGGAAAAGGAGACAGAAGAGGATGAGATAAGGACAGGAAGGTTAGGAATGAGAAACGGAGATGGAAAAGGAAAAAAAAAGGAGGAGGAAGAGGAGAGGATAGTTGTGAAGATGAAAAGAAGCGATTTTTTTTGTTTTATTGTGAGGGTTATGGAAAAAGAAAAGACAAGAAAATAAAAGAGAAGGAGCAGGAATGGGAGAAGGAAGAAGAGGAAGACATGGTAAAGGTAACGAAGAAAGTTTTTGCAATAAGGTGCATAATAACATGGAAGGGGAAAAAAAAAACAGGAAAAAGAAGAAGAGGAGGAGAAGAGGAGAAAGAAAGAATGAATGAATGAATGAAGGAA